>NC_133769.1:200035490-200058974 GCF_003597395.2 Chelonoidis abingdonii
CGCCCGAGAGAGATACGCGAAGTGGGACATGGATGCGAGGAACAGTATCCTCCAGCTACCCACAGTGCACCGCTCCTGAAATCGATGGTAGCCTTGGACCATGGACACAAGCAATCGATTTTGTGATCGCATTGTGGACGCGCAAAACCGATTTTATAACATCGGTTTCGTAATATCGGTTTAAACTACTTCGAAATAATCGTGCAGTGTAGACGTACCCTAAGTGTCACCAAGCTGTAATTTAACAGCCATCTGTATTTTATTCACTTTTCAAATTGTGGCTGTTAGGAAGGCATTTTGAAACAGCTGCAGTTGGGAACTGGACGGTTAATGTCTGTATTATGGCCTGTCACTGCAGCATGATAACAGTCTTCCCAGTACATTTCAAATCCAGAGGCTACAATGCCTGTCAGTGTCACCATCATATGGTATGGGAAGCTTTTGAAATAATTGTGCAGCATGCAAGCTCTTACGTGGAAACACTCTAAACTAATGCACAGTAGCAACAATTCCACGCTGAAATAATTCAGCAAACTCAGAGTGGCATGGAGTTTTTGTCAAGTCAGCTCTTGGGAGTTGGAGATGCTCTCCTATGCTCAGTGTTGTTTCGTTGGCTTGTAGCTTGCATTTCCGTCCAGCTATTAGATTGTATAATATGAACAGTGCCCTCAGGCTCTTACTTAATTTAATTTATTTTAATTATTTAGACCTAGCAAAGAAGTGTTGACCCTTCATGGACAAACATCAGTACTTCTCAGAAGCACATGTCATGTGGTACTGTCTCAAGAATATTTAAGTGATAGCTTACAGGGGGAAATTGATCTCTTGTCCCTGGGACAGTGGGGTTGGAGTTGTGAGGAGGGAGTGCTCTCAGCCAAACGGAGGTTGGGAGCACACTGAGTTAGCCTTCACATAACCTTCTGCAGTCAGTCGGCAAAGTAATTTTGTTCATCTCCACCCTTCCTCAAGTAAGCTCCTTGCTTGTTCTTAGTTGATTCTCACTGATTTCAAAAGACCAACTAGAGAGGAGGTTACTTTATCTATAGTTCAGCAAAGCACTTCCATATGGGCTTAAAATTAAGCAGATTCTTAAGTGCTTTGCTAAATCAGGCCCCATATTGAGTAAGTCCGAGATCTCAGTCCATTTATCTTTTTCCCTCAAGAGGGTCTATTTTCCCATCCAGGAGTTAAATAACTCCCACTAAGGTTAGTGGCAGAAGATGGGATTTCTCAGCGTTCCATACAGATTTCCATTTTCTGCATAAAGGAAAAAACAATATTAATGTTATTATGGTAGCTCTCTAAGTTCATATCATGAATTTGGGGCTCAATGTATTATGGACACATGTTCTTTCTTATACGCACCAACTCATCAGTCACGTTTTCTCCATGTGTGGTTAACCTTTGCATGCTGACAATGTGCTCAAATGCAAAGATTAGTTAACAGCTTTTAATATTTTAGCTTCTTTGATTCATGCCAGGTACACTCTAACATAGCATTATTGTATATTATATGCTTATTTATTAGCATGCTATCATATCAGACCTTTTAAAATATGCTGAAATTAAATTAAACTTTAAATAAAAAAAAGCAGAGATGGGATTATAGAGAGGGAACCATTAGCCAGCTGTTTTTACATGTTATCTCTTTAGAGCCCAATCATAAAAGGAGCCAGGTGGAAGTGAGACTGAAGAACAGTGTCCCTGTGGATTGTTGATTTGAGAACAATTACAGATCCCCCTGTGCTACAGAACTGAACTGGTGAAAATGTGGGATATAGCAATCATAAAAAATAAAGATGGAAAAGACCATTGGAGCACAGACAGTTCATCACTCCAGTGTAGGATTGTTCCATATGGTATATTCTTCAGCACTAGCCCAGTGGAATTTAAATACCCCCCTGTTATGGTGCTTTCATTTAAAGTAACTACCCTACAATTGAATAGGATTGTCCTGTTTGGGTGCGTTTCCTGATCCTTGCACTACGTTTCTCTTTTCTCCTATTCATCCCATTTCTCACTGTTATACTGTTTTGTCCCACCTTAAATTATAATTCTTCCTCCTTGGTGTTTATACTCTTTAAATGCTTGTAGACTGTTGTTTTTCCTCTTGCCACGTTGTTGTGGCTTATAGAAACTTCCAATTTAGGGACAGACCCTCAGCTGATGTGAATTGTCATAGTTACATTGAGTTCAAAGCTGAGGATCTGACCCATAGCTCTTAACTTAACTTCCAGCTCCTAATAATTTTTGTTGTTCTTCTCTAAATTGGTCAGCATCATTCAGGATGAAGGTTGTCACCACTGGCCACAGTATTCAAGGTGAAGTTTTCATCAGAGCACTGACCTTCAAAGTATTTCCTTCTCTGCTTTTTTTCAATAGCTACTAAGCCAAAGTCTTACTTTAGAATAGTCCTAATTTCTTTATTTACTAATTCAAAGAAAAGCAGCGCAGTGTCTCATTTCTGAGTTATCCCTAACATCAGTGTTTCCCAAACTTGGGACACCGCTTGTGTAGGGAAGGCCCTTGGTTGGCTGGACTGGTTTGTTTACCTGCCCCATCCGCAGGTCTGGCTGATCGAGGCTCCCACTGGCTGTGATTCGCTGTTCCAGGCCAATGGGAGCTGCTGGAAATGGCGCGGGCCGAGGGATGTACTGCTCGCCTCTTCCAGCAACTCCCATTGGCCTGGAGCAGTGAACTGTGGCCAGTGGGAGCTGCAATCGGCCGGACCTGCAGACGGGGTAGGTAAACAAACCGGCCTGGCCCACCAGGGGCTTTTCCTACACAAGCAGTGTCCCAAGTGTGGGAAACACTGCTTAACGTCATCCCCGCCTCATTACATATGGCTTTGCTCTCTCATTACTACTACTTTTGCTCCTGATATACCTTCTTATTTTCCTGACACCCATTAGGTAGCTTGAAGACCATTTTCCTTTTCTGCTCCCCTTATATTTTCTCTTAAGTAATTCAGAGTATTCTTCTCAGCTCCTTCCCTCTTCTCCATTACCAGTACAGGTCATTTTACATTAAATCTCTCAACAGTATTCTAATGTGCCCACTGCTGTTAATTTTTAAGGATTGTGTAGCAATTCTCAAAGCGAACTTCTCCAACAGTTACATACTCAGCCAAGCAGCTATCACACAGAGAATCCCACCTAAAATTTTCTTGACTAGATAAAGCACATAGATTAGTATTTGGTAAATAATTTAATAGAATAATGTTTTTTAAAATAATACAATGCATCACAGAGATTTCAAAAGTAACACAGTGTGTGGGAGCTAATTAAGGGGCATTTTCAAGATTTTCAGGTATAAAATCTATTCCTCCTTTACATCATCTGTTAAAAAAAGCTAAAAATGATAAAATAGTTCTGATTCACCTTTGTAAAGTGCTATGAGATTTATAGCTGATAAAGCATTGTGCATGTGCAACATATTAACATGCAAGAGAGGGAGGATGGCTAAGGTGTCAGGGACTGGAAACCAGGAGCTCTGGTTTCAGATCCTGGCTTCCTATTTGACTTGGAACAAGTCATTTACGCCAGATCTACTGAAATCAGTGCTGATATACAACAGCTGAAGATGTGGCTCTCAGCCTCTCTCTAGTCTGTAAACTGGAAGTGATGATCATAGCTTGCATCTCCAGTCCTTTGTGTGTCTTGTCCCTTTAGATTGTAAGCTCCTTCTAATATCTATCCAAGAGTCTTTGCCGGGCCCCAATTACTGTAGTATTGGAGGCCAAGATCCTTGAAGGTATTTAGGTGCCTAAATCCCTTGGCAGACTGGGCTAGAATACATCACATTCTTTAATGCATTAGGGTCTATTATGTGCCACCATTTCCTGAAATCCTGGCAGAATTCTTACTTCAGTCTCTAGCAAGCTTATCAAAAAACATTAACTAATATTAGCAGCAAAATCCTCAAGTAAAATGTCCAATGGTATCAAGGTCTGAGTAAACCCAGTGGGATCGGGCTCTTTGTGACTCGTGGCTGAAAGGAGAGGAAGATACTGAACCCTCTAATACCCCTTTAGCCTCTAATTAATCTCCACTGCATAGAATTGAATCTGAATCTATCCCTGGAAATTACTTTTTCTCATTGAATGAAGTCAAATGCAAATACCTTCTGTAAGAAGGAGGCGCCCTGGCTCCCCGCCGCACCTGAGGGGGAAGAGCCAGAGCAGGCACCTCCGTGGGCAGAGCCAGTACGCCTTTCCCGCCCCCGGAAGTCAAGGGGCGGACAGGAAGTAAAAAGCCAGGGCCCAGAGCTCAGTTTGAGCGCTAGGAACGCGAAGAGTACAGATGTGGAGGGCCTCGAGCCGACCGCTCGCCACGGCTTGCCTCGTCTCATTATCCCCGAGGAGCGCTGCCAGACCTACCGTCGGGCCAAAACGTAATCCAGAAGGGAGCGCTGTGCCGGACCTGACCTGGGGGCCCATATCCATAGGAGCGTGGCCGACCTGCCCCGTGCCGGGTCTCCTGAGGACCCTCAGCCTGAACTCACCCTGCACCCACTGGCCCGGAGGAGCCAGCCAGAGCCTGTCCTCCCACAGTCTCCCGAGGATACCTATTGGTCTGGGACCATCAGAGCTGCGCGCCGACGGAGGACAGGTACCAAGGACGGGCCTGTTCCTAAGAAGGGCAACAAAAGGTGTGACAAATATAGCTATCACACATGGCCAGGCAGTGTGCATAAAGAGAGGGCTTTGTATGTACGGTCACTGGAAGCATCTTGGACAGAGGACTGTTTCTCTCGGGTGGACTTCACTTGAGTAAGGAGGGAAACGACTTCTAGATGGAGGAGTCCGCCGCAGCTGATTAAGAGAGCTTTAAACAGAATTCTGGGGGATAGGTTGGGAGATGTCCAGGTAACCCACGCTGGAATTAAGCATTGAGAGGGAAGAAAACAAGTAAGAGAGGAATACAGCCTTGGGCAGAAGAAGGGATAATAGAGGAAGGCTATGTCAGACAGTCTAATAGGGATGACCTGGTGTACCAATGTCTGTGCCTAACCGGCGTAAAAGAATGTCAGGAAGCCAAACGGGCAAAAAGTTAAGATGTCGTGCACTAATTGCGAGGGAGCCTAGGTAACAAAATGGAAGGAACTAGAGCTACTATGCAGGAAGTGAAACCTAGATATATAGGGATAACAGAAACATCGCGTGAATAGTATCATGACTGGTGAGTATAGGATTGAAAAGGCTATTTGCAGTTAGGAAAGACAGAAAAAAGGCAAAAGTGGTGGAGTAGCATCGATATCAAGAGAACGTAGACTGTAAAAAAAAGAAGGGCATGGAAGGATATCGACAGAGTCTCTCTGGGCAAAAACACACTGGGAAAGAAAGCTACTGAGAAGCCTCCCCCTGGAGAGTGCTTGGGGGTGCTAAGACCGCCGGAGCTGATGTGGATATGGATAGAGACTCTGTAATGTTTTATGAAGTAAACACTATGGGAATTGTGTGATCATGGGAGACTTTAACTTCCAGATATAGAACTGGAGGACAAGTGCTAGTAAGCAATAATGGGCTCAGATTTTTTCTGGATGTGATAGCTGATGGATTGCTTCACAACACGTAGTTGAAGAACAACAAGAGGGATGCCGATGTTAGATTTTGGTTTGGTGAGATAGTAGTGAGGAACCTCATAGAAGAAATGGTTGTAGGGCGACAACCTGTCGAGTGATCATGGAGCTAATTCAGATCAAAGCAGAATGGAAAGGAAAACAAAAAAGATCTGGGACTAGGGTTTTGATTTTCAAAAGGCTTACTTTAAAGAGTAGGAAATTAGTTAGGGAAGTGGATTGGACGTGAAAGAACTTGTGAATCTAAAGGCGGAGGAGGCCTGGATTACTTCAAGGTCCAAAGTGCAGAAGACTACAGAAGCCTGCATTCCCAAGAAAGGGGAAAAATCCATAGCAGGATTGTAGGCCACGATGAAGGCAAGCATCTCAAAGAGCGGATAGGAAAAAAAGCAGAAAGCCTACCAAGTAGGGAAGATGGGAACATTAAGCAAGAAAGCTACCTATTGAGGTCAGATCAATGTAGGGAATAAAGTGAGAAAGGCCAAAAGCCATGTAGAAGTGGACCTTGCAAAGGAAATAAGAACCAATAGTAAAGTCAGAGCCATATAAATAAGAAGAAAAACAAACAAAGAAAGTGGGACACTAAACACTGAGGAGGGAATGGAGGTTAAGATAATTGCATGCCCAATATCTAAACAAATACTGTTGCCTTCATCTTTATGAGGCTAATAGGACTTAGGGTAAGGTTAGGATGACAAAAGGGAATGAGATATGGAGGTAGCTATTAAACACATCCGAGTAGAAGCCAACTCGAATCAGCTAAGGGGAACAAAACGGAGGCCCAGAAATCTTCATCCAAGACTATAAAGGAACGGCACATGAAATTTGCATAGCCCATTAGCAAAGAAATTTTTAAGTGAATCAGGAATCCAGGGGTTGTACCATGCAACTGGAGAATTGTAACATCAGTTCCTATTTTTAAAAGGGGGGGAAAAAGTGAATGCCATATAACTATAAGCCTGTATGTTGTTTGGACATCTAGTAATGTAAGGTCTGGAAAAAATTGAAGGAAAAGTAGTTACGGGGGCGGACATTGAGGTTCAATGTAATTGGGACAAAAATACAACAGGTTTACAAAAAGGTAGAATCATCCAAACACAACCTGATCTGCTTCTTTGAGAAGGTAACAGACAATTTAGGACAAGGAAATGCTGTGGACTAATTAACCTTGATTTCTAGTAAGGCATGCTGACATGGTCCACCTGGGAATTATTAGTTAAATTGGAAAAGATGGAGATCAGTGGAAAATTGAAAGGTGGATAAGGAACTGGGTAAAGGGGGAGACTACAACGGTCATATTGACAGGTGAAACTGTTCAGGCGAAGGAGGTTACTAGTAAAGTCCTCAAGGGATCAGTTTTGGGACCAATCTTATTTAAACCTTTTTGACTGACCGGGCACAAAAAGCGGGAATGTGCTAAATAAAGTTTGCAGATGACACAAAGCTGGGAGGTATGCTAACAGAAAGAAGGACTTGGAGTATCATACAGGCAAAGATCTAAACCTTGTAAACTGGAGTAAGGTAATAGGATAGAAGTTAATAGTGAAAAAGTCAAGGTCATGCATTAAGGGATTAATAACAAAGAATTTGAGTTATAAATTGGGAACATCAGTTGATAGTACAGAGGAGGAACGAAGACTTGATAATGGTTGACTCACAGATGACGAAGAGCCGCCAATGTAATGCCTGTTAAACAAAACCCTAATGTAGTTTAGGATGCATCAGGCGAGGTTAATTATCCCAGAAAGAAAGAGTGATTTAGTACCAGCTGTACCAAGGCACGGTGAGACCTCATCTGGAACCACTGTAGCAGTTATGGTCTCGCCATGTTTAAGAAGGATAATCAAACGGAACCAGGTTCAGAGATGGGCTACTAGGAGGATCTGAGAAGGAAAAACCTGCCTAGAAAGGAGACTCAAAGAGCTTGGTTTGAATAGCCTAACCGAAAAGAAAGTTGAGGGAAGATGCTCGTATAAACATAATATCAGAGGGATTAATATCAGGGAGGGAGAGAATTATTTAAGCTAGTACAAAATGTTGATTCTTATCTAAGAACAAATGGATATAAACTGACATTGTATTAGTTTAGACTGAAAATTGGAGATAGCGTCTAACCATTTAGAGACTGAGAGTTTGGAACAGTCCTTCCAAAGGGATTAGTGGTGGCAAAAAGGACATATCTTGGCTTCGGATGACTAAAGCTTGATAAGTTATGGAGGGGATTGGTTATGGATGGTGATAGCTAATTTGCATATTAATTTTAGCAATTTGATCTTTTGATTACAGCATAATTATCCTCAGGTGGTTGGTGATGGGTAATGTTAGATGGGAGTAAATCTGAGTTACTAATAGAGAATTCTTCCTGGGTGCTGGTGGTAGTCTTGCCACATGCTCAGGTTAACTAATATCGGCCATATTTGTGGCGGAAGGAATTTTCCTCCTAGGCATGAGTGGCAGATGCCTGTGAGGTGTTTTTCGCCTTCTCCGCAGCAGGGTGCGTGGGTCACTTGCTGGAGGATTCTCTGCAGCCTGAGGTCTTCAAACCACAATTTGAGGACTTCAGTAACTCAGACATAGGTTAGGGGTTTGTTATAGAAGTGGATGGGTGAGAGTCTGTGGCCTGCATTGTGCAGGAGGTCAGACTAGATGATGTCCCTTCTGGCCTTAAAGTCTGTGAGTCTGAGTCAAATAGAATATATGTTTAAATTGTCATCAAAGTAGTAATCCTGTTGCTTTAAAAATGGAGACAGTTTGGAACCAAATCATTGCTCTTTCTACATATGTATTTTTAAGGGAACAGTGACATCCTCTGGCTGTAGAAAAGAAATGTTTTCTCAATGCAGGTCACAAGTATTGTGTAAATACCTTTCTTTCCATATGGGCTGTAGTGCACATCACGTGACTTTCTAATGTTGTTTCTGCACTATATGGACTCGTGGAGAAGTTGGAACCATTACCTTTCAGTGGGTGTGTCAGTGGCTGCACACAGGGCCGGCTCCAGGCACCAGCATTCCAAGCAGGTGCTTGGGATGGTAATCTGCAAGGGGCAGCAGTCTGTGTGTTTTTGCCCCCAAGCAGCGTGCCCAAGTGCCGCCGCGGATGGCGGGGACAGGCTGTGCACCGTTAGGGCAGCATGTGCATTTCCATGGCAGAAGCTGCCACCGATTTGCCACCATGTTCAGCTGTCCGCGGCGGCACATCTTCTGTCTTCCGGCTGAAGACAGAAGCTGCCGCCGTCACGGAAACATGCATGCCGCCCTAACGGCACACGGACTGCCCCGGCTGTCAGTGGCTGCAATTCATTATGCTGCCTGGGGCGGCAAAAACAGTAGAGCTGGTCCTGGCTGCAGATCTGATAAAATACTTCAATATGCATACAAATGTTATGGAAGCAGGGTCTGAATGAGCTAGTGGGGTGGAGAGGAAGTCTTCAGGAGTAGACTGTTTCTCCACAGACATTGTTACCAGATTTGCCAGTTACTTTGGGGTATGCCCATTTATTAGTGTAACCCTTCTGCCCCTCTGAGTTGGCAGCAACAAGGGCCGGGTTCAGTATCCAGGGGTTCCGTTTCAATAACACAATGCAAAACTGGCTCAAGCCCCCACCCAGTGACCTGGGACAATTACATACCAGCCCCCCGGGTGCCTCTAGGAGGCAATACTTCCCCACTCGCAAGCACGGAGTCTGAGTGTAGCAAAATCCTTTTAATAAAGGAGGGAAACAATGTGGCATCACGTTGGAGAACCACCACAAACAGGATTATAACACAAACCATAAGCAAAATCCCACCTTCAAGTACGTTTGGCAGTGTCCTTTCCCCCTTAGGGTCTTAAGTCCAATCACCCCAAAGTCCAACAATCCAAAAGTCGTCAGTGCCAGAGGGTCAGTGCCACCCCAGAATTCAAAAGTTTATCTGCAGAGTTTTACCCCCCCAGCCTGGGTGGAAATGGGAGGGTGCACACACACACAGGGTATTAAGGAGAACCTTATGTGGGCCAGGGCCAACTGCTCTGCCTCTCCGTGGAGTTCTGCTGCAGTCTTCACCATGACCAGCTCCACTACACCCGCTGTGCTGCTCCTCCAGCCAACCCGTGAGCCACTCCAGCCGTCCCCGCAAACCACTCCACTGTGCTCACTGTTTCATGGGCTGCTCCAACATGCTGCAAACTGCTCCGCTCTGCCAGCCGCTTAGCGATAAATCTTCAGGCTCCCCCACTAGTTAACACAGCATTCAGTGATCTCAGCTCAGTAAGCTTATCCCTTTAAGTGATTTCAACTTGTAGTAGGGGAGCCCTGGGTACTGGTGCACCATTAGCCCAATGTGAATTCACCTCAGTAGCCTCTAGATGGACTCCTAATAGAATCAAAATTAGCTCTACTCTTCAACAGTGGGGAGAGAGAGAAGGATGTGCAATTGGTGTTTAAGGCCCTCAAAAGGGGCCCATATTATCAGGTACCCACACCAATCCCCAACCTCTCTCATTTCAGTGGGTTTTGGCACCCGAGTCCCTTTTCTAGCAAGTGCTATTTAATTGATATTGAGACATCTCTGTGATAAAGCAGTCTCATAGTTCCTCATTCACATAATCAGGGTGACAACACTTTATTCCTCCTGCCCCAATAACAAAGAAATTGGGGATCCCAGAGCTGTCAAAATAACCATCCCAGGCTGCCGTGGTCTATGCTAGATGGGGTGGGTGTGCCAATGCAAATGCCTAAAATGCCTTTCCACACTCCCTATAATTCACCACCAGATGTCAGGGTAGAGCTCATCCTGACTCTGCTTACATCAGGGTTACTCTTCTGGGGGTGGGAGGTGTCACTTGTGTTCTCATACGGAGCTCTATTTCTCTCTTCTGTAAGTTCCCACTCAATGGAGCTATCCTGCAGGACCTAGGTTCCCCAGGGCTGGGTTCTTCCAGCCCCAGAATCAGATGAAACACACTCACACTCTCTCTCTCTCCAGCTCCAAGCATGTGCCTGGGGTGGCAAGCTGCTGGGGACGCCCTGCTGGTCCCTGTGAGGGCGGCACTCAGGCAGCTTTTAGCAGCATGCCTGTGGGAGGTCCACCAGTCCCGTGGGATTCAGTGGAAATTCGGTGGTGGGTACGCCAAAGCCGCGGGACCGGCGGACCTCCCGCAGGCATGCCAACGAATCCATGGGACTGAGGACCTCCCGCAGGCGCACCACTGAAGGCAGCCTGCCTGCTGTGCTTTGGGTGACAAAAAAGCTAGAGCCGCCCCTGCACACACATTAACAGAGTGTGTCTGTGCAGACTAGGTAAATCAGCACTCACAAGCTGACCCCTTATATATCCCTGGACTCAGCAGGCTGAGTTGAACAGCACCTTCACGCTGTCACCCTCATATGTCGTGGGCACCACCAGAATACAGTATGCCTGAGCAGGCTGGGTTGAGCAACACTTTCAAGCTGCCACCTTCATATGCCTCAGGTTCAGCATGTCCCTATCCCCACTTTCACGTTACAGTTGTTCTGGTAGTAACCCACTTGATGGGCAAACCCCTCAGGATTTTTGGACACTGTGGGGATCTTTAGCTTAGATTACTGGGTGGGGGCTCAAGCCAGCTCAATTTTAAGAGAAATCCCTGGGCATTGAACCTAGCCTTTGTTGCTGCTGACTCCATCTGGCGGAAGGGTTACAGTTACAATAACCCAATATCAGAGCCAAGAGCAAAGTGAGCAAAGTATGAAACACGTATTTAATTCAAGTTGGCTATGGGACATCTAATCTGAACATTGTTTTAAAACTTTTGCAGTATATAAATAAATATACTTTGGCAATTTCCCCATCAATAGCCTTTCCCACAACTTAGTCAGAACAAGACACCAACGGTATTGCTTGTTTTTGCCCAGATATCTGGCCAAATCTTCTTCTGGTATCTTAAGAGACCACCTATCTCTATATGGTGAATGGTTACTAGTGGTGAGGTAGGAGACAATTAGTGATAAATTCAGAGATCTTAGAGCTGGAAAGCACTAACTGAGTCCTCTACCATCCCCAAGACTTGCTAGTCTTCCCTTGAATAGATCAGTAGCTGCTGAATCCACTGTTTCTTTTGGCCAGTTATTCTGTTTACTCACACTGATACTTCTACTTCAGAAGGTCAAGTGTTTAAGTCCCACATTGGGCCCTGGGCTCAAAGGTAAGGCTGATGTTGCAGGGGAGTACGGGGTCTGAGGGAAGGGGCTTTTGATGAGAGTAGATAATAAAATGAGGTACCTTCTGTCTCTAACTACCACCTTGACAGAGATTAGAGAGAGCCCAGGAGCACTCTAGAGAAGTATAACGGGATAATGCAGTTGTCATGTCCAGAAGTCAATATCAGTATCAATAAAACAGGCTCTAGCATCCAAGACTGCACATAAGAGCTATTTCAGTATAAAATGTACCTCAGTCACCTGCATAGTTACTGAACTTCCACTTTCTAACTCGAGAGCTGTTGTTACAAAATGCTCTGAGTACCTCAGGTGTGATGTGCCATAGAAAACCAAGCTCTGGTCTAAAAAACATGTGAGTGATAGCACGTTCATTCTTGGGAGCAAAGAAAGTTGGCTTACTGTATTGCATATTTGCTAAGATGCATTGGCAAGAGTTGCAAAGCTTTCACCATGACTAGAGAAATAAGATAGATCTTTTCCCCCTATTAGGCTAAGAGAGATTGCTGTGGAATATACATATGGGCAGCATTTTTAAAATGGTTTGAGTGCCTTAGGGCTGGTGTACACTGGGAGGGAGGGGATCGATCTAAGATACGGAACTTCAGCTACACTATTCGCATAGCTGAAGTTGAAGGATCTTAGTTCTACTTACCTGGCTGTCCTCACGGCGGCAAGTAGACTGCCGCGGCTCCCCCGTCGACTCCGCTTACTCCTCCTGCCGAGGTGGAGTACGAGCATCAATTCGGGGATCAATTTATCGTGTCTAGACAAGACGTGATAAATCGATCCCAATAGATCGATTACTACCCGCCAATTCGGCGGGTAGTGTAGACGTGGCCTTATTCACCATTGTGTTATTCAGTTTTATACTGGTGCAACCTCTTTGATTTCAGTGGCGTACTGATGGATAGCACAGTGGTAAATCCGGCCTTGAAGGACCCTGATGGCTTTTTGTATGAAGTGTAAGGCAGGCAACATGAACACTTCCTATAAGGACTAGCTATCAGAGTCCTGAGAAGCAGGAGCGTCAAACTGGTGGACCTGAGCTGAGTGTAGCCCTTGTCCAGATTTGGGGAAACAGACTAGATTCCAGTATAGAGTAAAAGCAGCAAAGAGTCCTGTGGCACCTTATAGACTAACAGATGTTTTGGAGTACGAGCTTTCGTGGGTGAATACCCACTTCATTGGATGCATAGAGTAGTATCTGGGTTTTACTTTCAATGCAAGATCGTGTATGCCTTTCATTTAGAGATAGACCTAAGCTGCAAATTACAGATCTGCATATTGAACTCTCAGCATTGAGGAATGTTTTGTTTTCCCCTCCACACTTCAATTCTGCAAACAGTTTTGGATTTGCGCCCACCTCTCCTTTTAGATACAATTTAGTCCATGTTTAATATTCTGTTCAGATATTTCTGCAGCTTTTTGATTCTCAGTTTCTGGCTTTGCTCTGGTTCTTACAGCATTAAGATTAATTAATTTCAGGCCTTCTTGCTCTTTAGTTTTCATACGGTGTTTCTAATCATTTCTTATTTCCTGAAGACCCCTATTTCATTCTGAACAATTTCCCCCTCTGAACAGCGTACTTGGCTATTGTAATAACCCATCGCTGTATATGGATCATCAGCTAATTGCACAGATGCAGTGCAGGGAATCAAAATCATAACCTCGTCTATGGCACATCTTTAGCAATTGAGTTAAAGAAGACCCTCTTAGCTCAGTTGTACTAATGCTTATATCATTTGTCTCACAGTTGGTACTTACACCAGCATGTTCAAAAGTTTGTTTCTCTAATTTTCAGTGTCAAGACTGGAATGGTTAGACCCTGAATTTTTCTCAGAGGTGCTGAGGGCAACCCCCCCCCCCCCCCCACTGACTTCATGAGGAGTTGTGTGTCCTCAGCAGATCTGAAAATCAGACTGAGACATCTAAGGTTGGACACCCGAAATTTGACACATCCAAATACAGTGGGCATGGTTGAAAATTTTGGCCACTGTACTTGATGTACAACTTTTGGGTGCACTGATATAACTCATTTCTATGTCGTGAGATGCAAAATTGCTGGTTTTGAGCTTCTTTTTACAAAGTTTGGCTACATTTTTAGTTTTCGCACTTCTTCAGAAACAGATGAGTTGAATTAGTATCCCGCTATTCACCTTATGCTCTAGGCCAGTGGTGTCCAAAGTGGGGTGCGCAAGAGGATCCTTCGGCGTGCACGGCAGGAGGAGCACCGCTGGAGCAGTGCCGCTTTTTTTTTCCCCTCCCTCGGCAGGTGGAGCTTTTTTTTTCGGCTTTGACAGTTTAGCCGGGAGCAGGGGGTGCGTGCTCAAAATTTTTTTTACTGATGGGGTGCACGATCAAAAAAGTTTGGAGACCACTGCTCTAGGCCTTTTGTAGGATTTTTCTGTCATTTGCCTCACTGAAAAAATAGTCTGAATTTCTGATATGAGTCTGAGCTTGAACATCCTACCTAATGTTTAGAGGAAGGAGAGGGAATATACACTAAAGTTCATAATGAGCATTCCGTCTTGCCTTTATCTGTTAGGGGTGGAGGGGGGCAATCTCTCTGGGAAAACGCACCATGACATGACTAGTGCAGACAGGGACGAGCAATGTTTTAAAACATATTGGGAAGATCCCTAGTGTTAACCAGGACCAGTTAGGGTGTTTTTAATCACTGCTCTCCTTGTCTAACCTAAAGGAAAAATGGTGTTTTACATGTTTGTACCAGGTTAGAAAATATTTTAACTTTTTTAGACAAAGGCAAAAGATTATGCTGCTGACTTCCCTTATATGCATTTCTATTTCCTGCCTTCCAGATAAATGATACAGCCTAGCCTGGCTTGTATCTCAGCTTTCAAATTTGTCTGTCAAATCCTCATAGTTTTCTGCCCTTTAGTGTGTGGGGTAAGCCTGGAGCCCAGGTAAAATAGACATAATTTACTGTGGAAACATTATCCCTGTGCTTCGTCCTGTTATTTAGCTATTCATTTGATGACTGTTTGTTGTTACATTACACGTAGTTAGGAATTTTTCCATTGTACAGTAAGGAGCAGCACACACTTCCTGTATTTCGTTGATGGAAGAATTGTTTCCTCAGCAATTGCTTCAAAAAGAAAAACTTATTTCAGCCAGTCTCGCTGTGGATTAGCTCTCCATGCAACTGCCTGCAGCCACTCACCTAAAACATCTGTGAGTGGAGGTAAACATCTGCAAAAACAAGATGATTTATTTTGCAGGTCAAGTGAAAGGTATTTTATTGGTTTCAATTATCCTGTGAATCATTCCCTTCGCCTGAAATGTCATTAAGTTGATCAGAACTGAGAAGACAAAACAAAGTGGAATCTGCACCAACTTCCTCCATAGTCCAAGCTGTATGTAAAGGGACAAACAATGTTAGGATTGGTAGTCAGGTAGGATGACTTTTCTCCTGCTCTGTTCGTTATTCTTTCACAAAAATTGGCTTCACGCTGCAGTTAATTACCTCCATTACTTTAATAAGGAAGAAGCATGGTCTACTGCCAAAAACAAAATAGGAATCCTTTGTAAGAACAGAAGAGTTGAATTCTCATCCCAGTCTACCGTAGACTTGCGGCATGAGCTTGGGCATGCTACTTAACCTCTCCAGCTCAGTTTTCTCAGGGCTGCTGTAAGATTTCATTATGTGCAAAATGTTATGCAAGCTGTGACTTAAACCTAGTCTACACTAGAAAAGATTTGCTACTATAGCTATAACAGACCCTCCTTGTGTAGTTGCAGTTTATACCATCAAAAGAGTGCTTTTTGGCAATACAGTTTATACTGGTTCCCTGAGCAAAATAAGCTATTGCAGCAAACACACTTTTATGCCAGTGTCTGCACTAGGGCTTTTGCCAATATGGAAACGTTACCAAAAAACCTCCCCATCCCTTACTGACATCACTACTCTCACAAAAGTGTGTAGTGTTGCTGTGGCCTGAGTGTGCCATCAAGCTGCTGGGTATTATTCATGAAACATCTTTGATGAAAAGGAAAAAAAACAAGTTCAGAAAAGTCATTTCTCAGATGTACTCTTCCCCAAAAGAGAGAGTAGGTTATTCCATTTCCAAACATCTGGATAGACACATACTTCATCAGAACTGGTAGAAACTCCTATAATAAGGTTGCCTGAAGCTTCCTGTCAAGTATCAGAGGGGTAGCCGTGTTAGTCTGGATCTGTAAAAGCAGCAGAGAATCCTGTGGCACCTTATAGACTAACAGACGTTTTGGAGCATGAGCTTTCGTGGGTGAAAATCCCTGGCACGCACGTCCCACTCCCTCCTCCCCCTCCCCCAACATGTTGCCTTTACCATGTGTGACAAAGTCCCTCACTTGGTGATTCCTGCACTATTGTGCAGATTTGCTCATCATGATCTTCCCCCAGTCTGGATCAACTCTCCGTGTCTGATCAGGAGTTGAGGTTGGGGGAACCCGGCCCGCCTCTATTCTGGGTTCCAGCCCAGGCCCCTATGGATTGCAACTGTCTCTAGTGCCTTTGTAATACTGCATTCAGCTAGAACTTCTGGCTACTTCCATGGCTCTCCAAAACACTTTATCCTACCACAGACCTTCTCTGGTGTCTGAAACGTCTTCTTGTCCCTCCAGCAGCACATCCTCTCACTCTCGCTCCTGTGCCTCTGCTCCCAGCTCCTCAATGCACTTCCTCTCCTCTAGCTCTCCCCTCCTGGAGTGAGCTCCTTTTCAAACCAGGTGCCCTGATTACCTGCCTTGATAGGGATTAGAACTTGCCAGCCCAGTCTGCTTAATGTTCTAGCAGGTTCTGATTACTCCAGTGCAGTCCCTGCTCTAGTCACTCAGGGAACAGAAAACTACACACCAGTGACCAGTAATTGCCCTCTACCAGACTCCTGTACCTACTGGTCTGGGTCTTCACACTTTATCCGAATTGTTATCGGGTGGATTATACGGGTAGAGGTGTAATAAGAGTCTAGAAGAACGTGATCTTTGAGAAAGATGACTGGGAGAAGAGGATAGGCATGATAACAGTCTTCAGTATGTAAGGCTGTTATAAAAAAATTGTCGATTACCTGGAGAGCTGCCTCCCAATTGGAAATTTTAAGAACAACATAGCTATTCAGGGATGGTAGGACAAATACTGATCTGCTCTGTGACGAGACTGGACTAGATGACTATCACGCTCCCTTCCAGTCCTATGTTGCTATGATTCTAAAACTATCCCCCAAAATAACCCACTGTACCTAATCACATTCCAAATTGCAGAGCTGCCCAGTGAACTTTCAAAAACTATTGATCCTAGACAGAGTAAATTTCAGTCCGTTAGTGGTGAATTCTAATGACTGAAATGTGGTTATACAACGAAGCTCAGTAAAAGCAGTCAGAGATCCGTGCACTTAGAGTAGACTACAAAACGTTTGGAGCGGGAGCGAATACCACTTCTAGACGCAGCTTCACCACGAAGCTCATGCCCTGCAAAAAAACGTCTGTAGTTCTATAATAAGTAATAATGTACTTAAGGCACAGGATTCTCTGCTGCTTTTACAGATCCAGACTAACAACGGCTACCCCTCTGATACTTGACAGGAACTTCAGCAAACCTTATTATAGGGATTCTACAGTTCGATAGAAGTATGTGTCTATCCGATGTTTGGAAATGGAATAACCTACTCCTCTTTTGGGGAAATACATCTGAGAATGACTTTCTGAACTTGTTTTTTTTCCTTTTCATCAAGATGTGTCATGAATATACCCCACTTGATGGCAACATGCACACAGCAAAACTACACACTTTGTGAGAGTATTGATGTCAGTAAGGATGGGGAGGCTTTTTTGGTAACGTCAATGGAAAAGCCTAGTCGCAGAACTGCATAAAAGTGTTTTGCTGCAATAGCTTATTTTGCTCAGGGTAACCAGTAAAAACTGTATGCCAAAAAGCACTCTTGATGGTATAAAAACTGCAACTACACAGGAGGTCGTTATAAGCTATAGTGCAAAATCTTTCTATTACGACTAGGTTTAAGTCACAGCTGCATAACATTTGCACATAATGAAATATCTTACAGCAGCCCGAGACAAACTGAGCTAAGGAGAGTTAATAGCATGCCCCAAGCTCATGCCGCACAGTCTATCGTGACTGGATGAGAAATTCACTCTTGTGTCTACAAGGATTCCTATTTGTTGGCAGAGACCATGCTTCTCCTTATAAAGGCTAATGGAGGTGAATTAACTGCAGCGTGAGCATTTTGTGAACGAATAACGACAGAGCAGGAAGATTCATCTACATACTACCAATGCCTAACATTGTTTGTCCTTCATACGCTTGACTATGAGGAAGTTGGTGAGAATTCCCATCTTCGTTTGTCTTCTCAGTTCTGATAACTAGACATTTCAGGCGAAGGAATGATACACAGATAATCGTGAAACCAATAGAAAATACCTTTCACTCGTGACCTGCAAATAAATACCTGTGTTTGCAATTTTTGATTTGTGTTACTCCACTCACAGATGTTCTGGGAGATGCTGCATGCAGGTCATGAAGAGCTCAATCCACAGCGAACTGGCTGAATAAGGTTTTGTTTCCTTTTGAAGCAATTGCTGAGAACATTCTTCATCACGAAAAAGGACAGTGTTGCTCTCCTTACTGTACTAATGGAAAAATTACCTAAACTACGTGTATGTAACAAACAAACAGTATCAAATGAATAGCTAAATAACCACGACGAAGCACAGGGATAATGTTTCAAACAGGTAAATTTATGTCTTATTTTACCATGGGCTCCAGGCTTACGCCACACACTAAAGGGCAGAACAAATAGGCATTTGAAGACAAATTTGAAAGCTGGAGATACAAGCCAGCGAGGCCTGTATCATTTATCTGGAAGGCGAATAGAA
Organism: Chelonoidis abingdonii; assembly: GCF_003597395.2. Taxonomy (NCBI): domain Eukaryota; kingdom Metazoa; phylum Chordata; order Testudines; family Testudinidae; genus Chelonoidis; species Chelonoidis abingdonii. The sequence continues at coordinate 200,054,140 of NC_133769.1, forward strand.
TGCATATAAGGGAAGTCACACATAAGTCTTGTGCTTCTGTCTAAAAAATAGTTAAAAAGTTTCTAACTGTACAAACATGTAAACCATTTTTCGCTTTAGGTTAGACAAGGAAGCATGATTAAACACCCTAACGGTCCTGGTTAACATAGGAGTATTCCAATATTTAAACATGGCTCGCCCTGCTAGCCACTAAGTCATGTCATGTGCGTTTCCCAGAGAGATTGCCCTACCCCTCCACCTATGACAATAAGGCAAGAGGAATGCCATTAGAACTTAAGGTATATTCCCTCTCCTTCCTCTAAAACATTAGGTAGGATGTTCAAGCTCAGACTCATATCAGAAATGCAGACTATTTTTTCAGCTGAGAGCAAAGACCAGAAAATCCTACAAAAGCCTAGAGCAGTGGTCTCCAACTTTTGTTATCGTGCACCCTCAGTAAAAAAATTTTGAGCACGGTCTAACCGGCCACCTGCTCCCGCTAAACTGCTTCAAAGCCGAAAGAAATAAAGCTCCACCTGCCAAGAGGGGGGAAAAAAAAAAGCACTGCCCAGCGTGCCTCCTTGCCGTGCACGCCGAACGGACCCTTGCGCACGCCCACTTTGGAACACACTGGCCATAAGGCATAAGGGTGATATAGCGGATACTATTAACTCAAACTTTCTGAAGAAGGCGAACTAAAAAGTAGTCCAACTTTGTAAAAGAAGCTCAAAACCACAATTTGATCTCACGAACAGAGAAATATATATGATGCACCCAAAATGTCCATCAAGTACAGTGGCCAAAATTTCAACATCCCACTATTTGGAGTGTCAAATTCGGTGGCCAACTTAGATTTCAGTTCGGATTTTCAGATCTCTGAGGACATACAACTCTCATGAAGTCATGGGGGGGGGAGGGGTGCTCAGCACCTCTGAGAAAAATTCAGGTCAACATTCATCTTAAACCTGAAAATTAGAGAAACAAACTTTTGAAATCTGTAATACCAACTGTGATACAAAATGATATAAAGCATTACAGAAACGAGGCTAAGAGGGTCTTCTTTTGATTTGTCTGTGGTATAAGTATCGCGCTCTGTTGGCAGTGCGATGCGACGTTGCATGCGTAAGGCGAGGCCGTTTGACTGACGACACTGCTGGCTGTTCGTGTAGCGCGCGCGTGAGGTTTAGCTAGTGAAACTGATAAGAAGGACGCTGCTGAACGCGGTTTAACTCAATGGGCTAAGGATGTGCCATAAGACGGAGTTATGCACTTGATTCCTGCACTGCATCTGTGCAATTCAGGATGATCCATATACAGCGATGGTTAATTACAATAGCAAGTACGCTGTTCGAAGGAAATTGTTCGAATGAATAGGGGTCTTCAGGAATAAGAATATTAGAACACACGTATGAACTAAAGTCAGAGGCGGATAATTATTATTTAATGTCTAGACCAGGCAAAGCAGAACTGAGAGAATCCCAAAATGCAGAAATATCTGAGCAGATATTACATGGACTAAATTGTATCTAAGAGAGGCGTGGGCGCAAATCAAACTTTGCAGATGAAAGTTGTGGAGGAAAACAAATAATCCTCTAATGCTGAGAGTTCATATGCAGATCTGTATTTGCAAGCTTTTAGGTCTCTAAATGAAAGCATAACACGATCTTGCTTTGGAAATAAAACCCAATACTACTCTAGTGCTCAATGAAGTGGATTCACCACGAAGCCGTACTCCAAATCTGTAGTCTAAGGGCACAGTCTTGCTCCTTTACACTAGCTGGATATCAGTCTGGTTTCACCCAATATCGGACAAGGTACACTCAGCTCAGGTCCACAGTTGACGCTCCTGCTTCTAGGGGCTCTGATAGCAGTCCTATATGGAAGTGTCAGCCGCTGCCTACATTCATACCAAAAGCTCATAGGTCTTTCAAGGCGATTTGCCACTGTGCTATCATCAGTACGCTAATGAAATCAAGTAGTCTGCACCAGTATAAAACTGAATGAACACAATGGTGAATAAGGCACGTCTACACTACCCGCCGAAGTTGGCGATATTAATCGATTATAGGATTCGATTTTAACGTTCTGTCTAGACACGATAATTGATCGCCGTATTATGCTCGTACTCCACCTCGGAGAGAGTAAGCGAAGTCGACGGAGCCGCGCAGTCTACTGCGCCGTGATGACGCCAGTAGTGAACTAATCTGCAATTCTGTATGCGATAGTGTGCTGAATTCCGTATCTTAGTCGATCCCTCTCCTCCCAGTGTACCGCCTAAGGCAACTCAAACCATTTTAAAATGCGCCGCTCATATGTATTTCCACACAATCTCTTCTAACCTATAGGGGGAAAGAGATGTATTATTTCTCAGTATGGTAGTGACAACTTATGGATCTTTGCCTAATGCATCTAACGAGCAATATCGGCAGAATAGTTCACTTTCAACAAAGACGTGTATCTAATTTTTTAGACCAGGCTTGGATTTTCTATGGCATCCACTGAGGTATCAGAGATTGTAACACAGCTCTCGAGTAGGAAAGTGAGTTCAGTAAACCTATGCAGTGATGAGGTCCTTATACTGACATAGTCTGTATGTGCATCTTGGATGTAGAGCTGTTTTGATTGAAACTGATATGACTTCTGGACATGACTGCATATCCGTTATTAGTTCTCTAGAGTGCTCGTGCTCTCTCTAATCTCTGTAAGTGTAGTTGAGCAGAGTACCTCATTTTTATTATTGACTCTATCAAAAGCCCCCTCAGACCGCTATCCCTGCAAACTCAGCCTGCCTTGACCAGGGCAATGTGACTTAAACACTTGCACTTCTAAGTAGAGTATCATGTGGTAAACGAATACTGGCAACAAAGAACAGTGGATTCAGCACTTACTGCTCTATTCCAAGGGCAGATCATGCAGTCTTGGGGATGGTAGACTCAGGTTAGTGCTTTCAGCTCTAAGATCTCTGAATATTATCACTTTCTCTACCTCCCACTATACCCATTCACATATAGGAATGGTGCCTTATGATCCGAAGAAAGTTTGGCCAGATGATCTGGGAACAAAAGCCAGTACCGTTGGTGTTGTTCTGTTCTGACTAGTTGGGGAAAGGCATGATGGGAAATTGCTCAAAGTTATATTATTTACACTAATCTGCAAAATTTTAAACAATTCAAGATTTAGTTCCATACCAACTTGAATTAAATACGTTTATACTTTCGTCCCTTTGCTCTTGGGACTGATATTGGGTATTGTAACGTCACCCTCCGCCAGATGGAGTCAGCAGACACAAAGCGTCAATGCCAGTGTTCTCTTAAATGAGCTGGTTAGCCCCCACCAGTATCCTAAGTAAAGTCCACAGTTCCAAAAATCCGAGGTTGCCATGTGACAGGGTTACTACCAGAACACTGACACGTGAACAGTGGGATGGGATGTCTGAACTGAGGCATATGACGGTGGCAGCTTGAAAGTGTTGTTTGCTACCAATGCGCTACAGTTCCTGGTCGTGCGCAACTGTTGGCTGGCGATGCTGTCCACACTAAGACAGCTAGATGGTTCACAGGTGAGTCCAGTTAAGAGAGGGTCAGCTGTGATGCTATCTACCTATGTCCTGCCAGAAACCTCTGTTTGTGTTGCAGGGGCGGCTCTAGCTTTTTTTGTCACCCAAGCACGAGCAGTCCATCTGCCGTTGTGCGCCTGCGGAGTCCTCATCCATGGATTCGTTGGCATGCCTGCGGAGGGTCTCGCGGTCCCGCGTTGGCGCCACCCAGACTTCCACTGATCCCGGGACTGGGACTCGACGGCTGCTGCTAAAAGCTGCTGAGTGCGCCGCCGCTAACAGGGAACCAGCAGGGCTCAGCTCTCGCGCTTCCCCAGCACAGCTTGGAGCTGGGAAGAGAGAGGTGATGTGTTTATCTGTTCAGCGGTGACAGTGAATAAGCGCATCCATTGAGTGGTGAATACCGAAGAAGACCTAGAGTCTCCGTATGAGAAACAGTGCACCTCTCCCACCAGAGATACCTATTAAGCAAGCCGGTGAGCTCTACCTGAATCTGGATGAATTATAGGAGTGTGGAAAGCCATTAGCATTTGCCATGGCACTCCCCCATTCTAGCATAGACACGAGCCCGTGGCAGTTATTTTGAAACACTCTGGATCCAATTCTTCTTGCTATGGGCGATGTGTGCCAACTGATTATGTATATGAGGATCTATGAGATGCGTCTTATAGATAATATGCATAAATAGATTGTAGAGAAAGACTGCGGTGCCAAACCCTGAACTCGGATGTTGGGTGATTGTGGTGTGAACCTGTAATATGGGCCCTTTGAGTCTTGACCCTACTTAATCTTCTCTCTCTCATGTAGAGTGAGCTAATTTTGATCTGATAGGAGTCATAGAGGCTACGAGGTGATCACTGGTTAATGGTCACCAAGTACAGGCTCCTACCTGACAAGTTGAATACTAAGGGATAAGCTACTGAGTGAGATATGAATGCTGTTTAACAGTTGGGAGCCTGAAGATTTATCGCAAGCGGCTGGCAGGAAGCGAGCAGTTGCGATGGGAGCAGTTCGCTGAATGGAGCACATACGTGGACGTGATTTGTTCGGGACGTGGATGGCCTAGCGTTGGCTGGCAGGAGGCGCAGCGGGTGTGTGGGTGTCTTGTCATCTGGTGAGACTGCGCAGCAACTCACAGGAGAGCAGAGCAATGCCCTGCCCACATAAGTCTCTATACCGTTGTGTGCCACCCATTTCACCCGGTGGGGGGGAAACTGCAAGGATACTTTTGAATTCTGGTGGCACTGACCTCCTGGCTGACGTGATTTTGGATTTTGACTTTTTGGGGGATGGACAAGAC
>NC_133769.1:200058999-200091141 GCF_003597395.2 Chelonoidis abingdonii
GGATGAATATCCTGGTTCCTTCTCTGGTATTGGCTAATACTCCCAGCTGTGTGTCATCCACAAAACTTTATTAGCACATTCCCACTTTTTGTGGCCAAGGTCAGTAATAAAAAGATTTAAATAAGATTGGTCCCAAACCGATCCCTGAAGAATTCACGTGTGTTAGTACCGTCCCTCCAACCTGACAATTCACCTTTTCAGTATGACCCGGTGTAGTATTGCCTTTACCAGTTCTGTATTCTAACTTCTCAGTTTTCATACTTGATCCCCATCTTTTCCAAATCGTTAGCTAATAATTCCCCATGTGGAACTATATCAAGATGCCTTTACTGAAAGTAGACGTAAATTAGATCCACTGCAGTTCCTTTCCTATAAAAATCCGTTACCTTGCTCAAAGAAGAAGATCAGGTTGGCTTTGGCACAAGCTACCTTTTTGTTAGAAACCATGTTGTATTTTGTCCAAGTTACCATTGACCTCAATACCCGTACTACTTTTTTCCTTTAAATTTTTTTCCAAGACTTTGCTACTACAGATGTCAACTGACAGGCTGTAGTTGCTAGATCACTATATTTTAGCAATTATCCAGTTATATGGTACAACTCCTGAGGTTACAGACTATGAAATTCTTGCTAATGGCTTGCAGTTTTTATGTGCCAGTTTCCTTTAACATTCTTGGACGAGATTATCTGCCCCTCTTCCTACCTCCATGATTTCGTTCCATTAAGCTGTTTCAAGTTGTGGCTTGCTGAACCTCGCATGTGGTAAATAGTACCTCCGTATCCTCATTCCTGATTTGTCATCTTGCCTTATCCTAGGCTCCTCATTAGCCTCACTAAAGATTGAGGCCAAAGTAAATGTTGTTTAGATATTGGCGCCATGCCTAGATTATCCTGAACCTCCACCTCATCCTCAGGTTAGCGGTCCCACGCCTCGTTTTTTCGTTTATTTATATTGACTCTAGAACCTGTTTACTATTTGATTTTATTCCCGTGGTCCACTCTACATGCTTTTGGCCTTTTCTCACTTTTATCCCCGTGGAATAATACTGGTACAAAGACACACTATTACCTCTCTCCATTATGAAACTGACATTTGGCTCCTACCTTTGTTTCCTGTCTTTTATACTAGTTACTGATTCCTGAGAAGACCTTCCCTCTTATCCCATGATAGCTTACTTTGCTTAAGAGCTGTCAGTGAGGGACTTGTCAAAGGCTTTCGGTTAATCTAGTGGCAATCTATCACTGGATCCCCTTGTCCACGTGCTTGTTGGACCCCCCTCAAGAAATTCTTAGTGATGTGTTTCGAGGCATGATTTCCCTTTACAAAAACCATGGTTAACTCTTCCCCAACAAATTGTTCATGCTGATTGTGTCTGACAATTCTGTTCTTTACTAGTAGTTTCAACCACATTTGCTGTACTGAAGTCAGTGAATTGCGGGATTCACCTCTGGGCCCTATTTTAAAGAAATTGCCATTTGATTAGGTATCCTCCAGTCATTGGTGTTCATAGGAAGGATGTCATTGCACAAATAAAAAATTGGGACATGACTGCTGAGGAAGGAGGTACTGCAGAAAGGAGCTAGGGGGGGTGGGTTGTAGCAGGTTACAAGGCTTAAATTACAAGTCAACAATGTAATGCTGTTGGCAAAACAAGTGAACATCATTCTGGAGAGTGTACTGCAAGAGCGTTGTAACAAGACATGAGAAGTAATTCTTCCATGGCTACTCAGCACAGATAGGCCGCAGAGGGAATATTGTAGTTCCAGTTCCTGTTCACCACATTTTCGGAAAGAAATGGGACAAAATGGAGAAAAGTCTTGGGGAGAGCAACAAAATACACCTCTGTACTTCAATATAACGCTATTCCTCATGATCCAAAAAAATCCTCTTTACCCCTGGCGTCGAGTAGTGGTTGAATGCGTATAATATCCTACTTGAAACTTGCTCTTAGGATTCCATGGCACGCACTGTCCCCTCTCCCTAGCCTTGTGCCCCTCCCCCAACATGTTGCCTTTGATACCATGTGTGAAAAGTGTCCTCCTTACCTTGGTGAGTCCTGCACTTATTGGCAGATTTGCTCACCTCAGTGATCTTCCACAGGTCTGGATCACTCCTCTGTGTCTGTCAGGAGTGGAGGTTGGGGGACCCGGCCGCCTCTATTCTCGGTCTCAGCAGCCCCTCCCCCTGGATTGCAACTGTCTCTATGCCTTGTAATACTGCATGACAGCTAGAATCTCTGGCTACTTCCAATGCTCTCCAACAGCCTCTCTGTCTTGATATAGGAAGATCTGGATGACCTTGTAAACTGGAGTAATAGTAATAGGATGAAATTTAATAGTGAAAAGTGCAAGGTCATACATTTAGGGATTAATAATAAGAACTATTGCTATAAGCTGGGGAGGCATCAGTTGGAAGTAACAGAGGACGAGGGCCTCTGAGTATTCATTGATCACAGAATGACTGAACCCGCTAATGTGATATAGCCGTTAAAAAAGCTAATGTGGTCTTGGGATGCATCAGGCGAGGTAGTTCCAGTTGAGATAAGGAGTTGATAGTACCTTTATACAAGGCACTGGTGAGACCTCATCTGGAATACCGTGTTCAGTTCTGGTCTCCCATGTTTAAGAAGGATGAATTCAAACTGGAACAGGTTCAGAGAAGGGCTACTAGGATGATCCGAGGAATGGAAAACCTGTCATATAGACGGAGACTCAAAGAGCTTGGCTTGTTTAGCCTAACCAAAAGAAGGCTGAAGGGAAATATGCGTCAGGGGCCACAGGGCCTATTAGTACCACAGTGCCAGCCAAGGACCCCGATGCCACTGCTGTTTAGCCTGACTAGCCTGTCCCATCGACTGACGACTACAAAGGGAGGCCAGGCTGATGTACAACCTGCTGCTGTCCCTGGACTGGGAGGAGCGGTGGCATTGGAAATGGTGCCGACCATGAGACCGTGATCCTGATGTGGAGGAACGGTATGGCCGGTAGCAGCTGCTCCGCAATCGACGCCCAGGACTGCAGGAGTGGTGCCGCAGTGGGGTCCCGGAGTGAGACGAAGAACAGGAATGGCATCGCCACTCGTATTGCGACAGGCTACGGTAGCCTCTCGGAGGCGAGGACCTCCAGTGCCGTCTGTCTCTGTCTCAATGGGGCCTGCTCCCTTCGTGAGGTCCACGGTCCCTTGAAGTGAAGTGGTGCCTGGAACCTGTCAGTCAGAACCCAGCCAGATAACTTGGTGGGGGTTGATGGTGACAGGCGTGGACTACCCCCAAGACAGTTGCTGAGTGGCAAATGGTTTTGGGAACATTCCCTCAATTGCAAACGGTACCGACCAGGAGGCAACTGCAGAGATCCAAGCAGTAGCTTGTTTCTAGACTGGGGAGCCAACGGTGGCGGTGCCCCTGATACTGGCAGAGACATAACGTCCTGGTCCACTTGCAGGGCCTCCGGACAGCCAGGGATGCCTGCACTGAATGGGCCAGACTACTCCGCTCAACCTGAGTCGGAGGCCTGGACTCTGCTGGGGACCAAGAACTGCCCAACGTGGTCTAGTCTCTCCCCTAGTCTTGCTCTGGTGCCTCAGCGGAGAAGGCCTCCCCATAGCCTTCTTGGCATGCCTCGTGGATGAGGAGCAGTGCCGTCTGGTGGAAGGCACCGAAGGGTCACCACGCACTGATGCCGCGGTACCCGGTACCGACTTGGAGCAGTGCACCGGAGTTGGGGTCAACGCCGACTCCATCAGAATGTCTCGGAGCCGAATGTCTCTCTTTCTTGGTCTGAGGCTTGAAAGATCTGCAAATCTTGCAGCGATCGCTGAGATGGGTTTCCCCCAGCCATCATAAACGGTCCATGTGTGGGTCACTCACTGGCATCGGGTGCCTGCAAGTGTCATATGACTTGGGGCACAGGGCATGCACGCACTAAACTACCACTAATCTAAACTACTTCAACTACAGGTACTACTAACTATGAATGAACAAGAGTTCAAGAGGAAAGCTGCAGCCAAGCTGGAGCAGAGCAGTTCCAATGCACCTTCACTGGCAGCAAGAAGGAACTGAGGGTGGGGGAGTGCACAGTGCCCTTATACCATGCCATAGAGACACTACTCCAGGGGAAAAGCTTCCAGCACCAGTGCACGTGGCGAGCACACACCTGTTGTGGCATACACATGACCAATCACTCAAAGTATCATCTCTTCACACAGTGCACAGTCAACCTGTGAAACTCTTTCCCAGATGATGCTGTGAAGGCCAAGACTATAACAGGGTTCAAAAAGAACTAGATAAATTCATGGAGGATAGGTCCATCAGTTTGTTAGCCAGGATGAGTAAGGATGGTGTCCCTAGCCTCTGTTTGCCAGAAGCTGGCAATGAGCAACAAGGAGATGGATCACTTGATTGCCTGTTTTGTTCATTCTCTCTATGCTGGAGGGTAGGGATAGGATACAGAGGGATCTAGACAAATTAGAGGATTGGGCCAAAAGAAATCTGATGAGGTTTAACAAGGACAAGTGCAGAGTCCTGCACTTAGGACGGAAGAATCTCATTCACTGCTACAGACTAGGGACTGAATGGCTAGGCAGCAGTTCTGCAGAAAAGGACCTAGGGGTTACAGTGGACAAGAAGCTGGATATGAGTCAACAGTGTGCCCTTGTTGCCAAGAAGGCTAACAGCATTTTGGGCTGTATAAGTAGGGGCATTGCAAGCAGAACGATGGGATGATCTTCTTCTATTTGACTTAGTGAGGTCTCATCTGCGAGTATGGGCCAGTTTTGGCTCCACACTGCAAGAAGAATATGACAAATTGGAAAGATTCCAGCGGAGGGCAACAAAAATGATGAGGCTTTAACACATGACTTATGAAGGAAAGCTGAAGATATCGGCTTTTGATAGGTTCAGTCTGCCAGAAGAGAAGAATGAGGGGGAATTTGGATCGCTGCTTTCAACTACCTTCTTGAAAGGGGGTTCTCAAAGAGATGGATCTAGACTGTTCTACTGTACCATTTTTTAATGACAGAACAAGGAGTATCGTCTCACGTTGCAGTGGGGGAGGTGTAGGTTGGATATTAGGAAAACCTTTTTCACTAGGAGGGTGGTGAAGCACTGGAATGAGTTACCTAGGAAAGTGGTGGAATCTCCATTCTTACAGGGTTTTTAAGGTCAGGCTTGATAAAGCCCTGGCTGGGATGGTTTAGTTGGGGATTGGTTCTACTTTGAGCAGGGGATTGGATTTATGACCTTCTGAGGTTCCTTCCAACCCTGATATTCTACGATTCTGTGAAAGCCAGCCTGTCCAGGGGTGGTATTGATCATTTTTAAGCAATACTTGGTTTTGCAGGACCTCCACTTGTGAACTCAGGCACTGCATGCAAGCCATTCATTACTAAACATTGAAGGGTCTCCTAATAGTTTGCATAACTTCTGGGTTATGTCACCCACTTGATGAGTCCATACAACAATAAACCAAGTTATTTTATAGCTTTAAAAAAATTCATAGGGGCTACAAAGAAAAGTGTTTGCTTTTAAAGAAAAGCTTTTAAAAAAATCCCCCACAATTCTTAGCAAGCAGCAGCTAAAATAAAGCCATGCATTTTCCAGCAATAAAGCATGACAAGAATCAGAAGCTGTTACTTAAGAGACTGAAGGCAATACTAAGATGTAGGCTAGTCTTACACCCAACTGATTAAAGCATAAACAACTTTATATCTAGACAAGGGAAGAAATGTGTATGGAGATGCCCTCTGCATATAGCAGGGGCTCATCTCCTGCACAAATGGCAACTCTTTCCAGACATGCTTGCTGAATTTAAACTCCCCAGCTTCCAACTCTGCACTTAGTGACCTGACAAGTGGAGTTCAAACTGGCACAGTACAGTGTAGAAGTTACCTCCTGCTGTGCATACTGGATAATGTGGCAAGCTAAGGACTGGTATTTGATCCTGACTGCATACTTCTTTCTCTAAGAGCATCACACCAATCCTGGGTCATATTAGACTTGTGAGGAGTGGGGGTGGTAGCTGCACTTATCCTTTCCAAAAATGCTACTGCACATTTTAAAGATTAAGCTAGAAGCGTGTATGTGCTTTTATGGTGAAACACATCTACCTCCTTGCATTATTTCAAGCTCTGTAATTGATTATCTTGCACAGGCAATGTGGTTTATTGTTTAAAAGGTATAATCTGGTCTACCAGAGAAACAATTGTAATAGCCACACACTCAATTGGCCAAGAGTGGAGAAGACAGCATCAAGTAGTAAGAGAGATTAAAGTCAGTGTCCAGCTGGGAGTCAGAGGGTGTGTCTGCTGTTAAAAACCTGCAGCTAGCCTGTGCCGCCTGACTCAGGCTACAGCTTGGGCTCTGGGACCATGTGATCAGGTTCCCACAGATCAGGTTGCAGCCCAAGCCTGGCCCTCCACAGAGCAATTTAAACAGTCCTTTAACCAGTCAGCTGGCACAGGCCAACCACAGGTTTTTAATTGCAGTTGTGGATTTACTCAAAGCACGAAGGAGTGAGAGAGAGACAGACCAGGTTGAAGGTATGAGTGATAACAGGGACTGATCGGTCAAGAACAGACTAAGGAAAATTAACATTTCACGAAAGTGAGGCCACGCTTAGGGCATAGAATCACAATCCAATTCAAGTACACACACACACACCCCCCACCAATTGACATATTTTGGGTCAAATGGTACAACTGTGAAATCAACTAACATGGAATGTTTTGAACACATACATTTGATCAGAAGTAGATCCAATTTGGGGGGAAGTTAATCACAGGACCCTATGAATTTGGCTTTAGCAGGTATTTCATACCAGGAAAAGTTTTTCCTCTTTGTTCTAATTTAGAACTGTACTAACCCATCAAATTGGTCTTAAGTGGGATGTAAATATGCACAAGCTTTGTGCTGGTCATCTGCACAGGGGGTGAATTTTACCTCAGTGTGGGCTGTGGAAGGGAGCTGTTGTCCAAATCATCTAACGCCAACTACCCCCTTCTTTATACAAAGACAAACTGTTTGCGAAATTGAACCAGGATACTCATAAATTGAGCACTACACCTTTGTAAGGAGCAAAGTTGAAGGATATACTATAGTGGGCTTGGATGTTTATCAGCATGACACTAAACCTCAATTACACTGTACACATCAATTGTTGATGGAAATATTTCCAACAACAATTGAAGTTTACAGCTAGGCAGCGAGTGCTGCTTGAACTTAGTGTGATTTAAGGCTAGTACTTTTGACACGTTGACAATATGTTTTAATGTCTATAAAATAACTGATTCTTGTGCAATTCTCATCCTCCATAAGTTCCCACAACTAAAAATTTAAATCAAAATTTTAATTTAGAAAAATCTAAACACTTTTGCCAAGCTAAACCATTACAGGTCACTGGAGTAGTATTAAGCAGCCCTGAACAGCTGAAATCCATTTATTGGATTTTGGTTACAGCTTGCTTTTTTTGATCAAGGCAGAAATGACAGATGTCCTTGGTGCATTCACACCCAACCCTTCACCACCACAACAGTATTCAGATGTTTTCAGTATTTTATTGTTTGACAGGCATTTACAACGTTCCATTCATAGACCTAAAAACATAAAAATAGACCTTCTTTCAGCTTATAAAAGAAATATACAAGAACCTTTGACATAGACATGTCATGACATTATGTACAAGAACAATGGCACCCTCCCAAGCACCAGAGACTTTCCAGTCTTTCCCAACTGACTGTATTCCAGTAGGACAGCTAAAACCTCTGCTTTTCTACTAAACTGGGACACAATGAACTTTAGATGATATAGAACAATGAAGTGATGAAAAAAGGGTATAGAAATCTTTCTAAAGCTTTTAAGAAAAGAAAAGAAAAACAGGTCTGAAGATAGCAAAAGCAGATACAAGAAAACTTTCAAAAGACTAAGTATAGTGCACTGGTAACCAGGTGGTGGCGGGGTGGAGGGAGAGGGGAGCGCAAATGCTGGCTGGGACACAAGACATCTGTTTTGGGGGGGAACAATTTGTTATGTTTCAAAATATAGTCATAGCTGATCTTACAAAATATAGTCCTAAAGCTATTTATAAAATACCAGGTTTCAAAGTATCTACTCATGTGTCAAACATCAATAGATACAAAGAAAATGTCATTAGCTTCCTCTTTTGTAGGTGGAAAGTGAAATGGGAACGCTATATAAATCTAAAAAAATTAAAAGTGCTATATTTTCTCTTTTAATATTTGGAAGCCTACTTACAAAACACTAGATTTTTTACCCTGTTTTAGATACTTAAATAAAAAGGTTTGAGAGGCTTGCTTATTTAGAACTTTGTTCATAGTGTATTGCAGTGGAAAAAGCCTTTACAAAGGATTTTTATATATACCTGGTACACTAGTTTCAACCACACTAAGAGTTGGATGAGGTCAGTTTTTGGCCATAAATTCCCCCCCTTCCCTAAACCCAAATGTTGTCAGTCATAATGGGCCAAATTCATCCCTGATATGACTCCACTGAAGTCATGGATTAATTTAGCCCTCTTTGTAATTCAGTCATTATTTGTAACATAACTGAATTCCAGTTATCCTAAGCAGGAGTTTCCAGTTGATATTTTAATGTAATATAAAAACTAGCCTACTGAACCCTCTGAAAGGCTAGCCTCATATCCTAAGTAACACTAACATTCTTATCCATTTGTGCCTCTGCATCTCAGGTAAAAAGTACAAAAAAAATTTCAAGTGTTAAATTTGGATCTCTTTTAAGAGTTTGGCAACTTTGTAAAAATTTATGTAAAATTAGAGCTTCCAACACTGAAAATAAATTAGAGCAGACATACCAAGAGAACACAGCACAACATAAATCTCAAACCTTTCCTCACACACTCCTAAAATACATGTATAGTCTTTTAAAAGGGAAAAAGATTAAGAACACCGCAGCTGTATAGATTAGAAAGGCAGTTTCCTCATTAAGGAGATGAGCCTCTGATTGACATTTCACAGATACAAAAACCTCTTTGTTCATTGTGCTATCACTTAAGTTGCACATATGTAAGATGCCGACAGTTACTTGTTTTCCCAATGATATTATGCATCCTATTTTAGAATAAATAAGAGTTTAAAAGCCCTTAGTAATATACAGATAGGACTCCAGCTTATTTCAAAATTCTATACTCCCTGCCTCCCTTTTAAAAGTTCCTAAAATGTGGCTGCACAGCTTCAGAGTGGTTCAGCTGCCGAAACTGTGTGAGCAAGCTAAGGGATCATGCTCCACAGCATGTATTGGGGGAGGGGGCGGGGGGAAGGGGAGATATCTACACAGACCATCTAATGAGAAAGTGACAGGTTTAGAGCTCAGTGTTCAATTTTCTGCTAGGTACAAAGTCTTCACGTCTAACCCAGATGACTTCTTCATTATTACTTTCCACCCCGCCATTGATCCCAGACAGTGCAGCTTGCTTCTTCAACTGAGTCATTCTGGCAGCATGCGTGCCCATTGCATGCCGTGCTTTCTCTGCCCGAAGTGACTGGCTGCTTGTAATGGAAGCAGCCTGCAACTGCTCCTGAAGTTCTCTGTCAACTGTGGTGCTTTTCGTAGACTCACAGTACTCATCATCATCGCTGAGGATGTCCGTTTCTTTGATGTCCTCCTGCTCCTCGTACTGAGCAAGGTCAAACTGTTCCTCTACCCAGCGGTCAGTGTCCCCACCGGCTGTGGGCTGCTGGGACTCTTTTTCAGGGCTGCTTTCGAAGACAGCATCCGAGTCAATGGTAAACCTGTTTCGGGCCAGCCGCCGCCTCCTTCTCCCAAGAGACTTGCTTGGGGCAGACACTGCACACACACAAAAGATAAAATCCCACATGCTTTACACAAGGTAAAAAAGTCTCTCTAAAAACTAGTCTTCCAACTGCCCTTTCCTAACATCCCTTGGCACCAGCTATCAGGATTTCCCAGCATGACCTACTTCTCCCTATCAATAAGTTATGCTTTACTTAGCCTCTCATGGAAACAGGTATTTTTTTGCCAGCTGTAAAAAGTTTCTGCTTCTTACATCCACAAATTGAGATAATGGGCCACAATTACTGTTCCTCCTAAGTGGGTGGCAGGCAGCCAGCATGAAAAGGCATGAGTAGAGCTAAGCTTCTCACCAGCCGTGCCCTGCTGCTAACAGACTGCAATAACCCAGCTTGTCCCAAAACTGACCAAGAAATATTGTGGTGCCTCCACAGGAATGATGTAGAATCATTCCAAGCAGACGGAGCTGAGACACATGAGTTGCCGCCTACTCTTTATGTAGGTGTAAGTGCCCCATCATTGCTGGGCTATTTTCTGGCTCTTGCTTTCATAAGTTCCATCTTCAGCATCAGACTGGTCTGCTAGTTTTGTGACTAGTTTAGATAGCATTTTGGCATCTTCCATGTTGAAATATCTTCATAGGAGGCTCATCAGACAAAGCAAAGGATGAATTCTCCAGCTGAAGGATCTGCAGAAATGTCAGTGTTATGTGCACACAATAGCTCCACTGTAGGCTGTTGAGATTCGGAGGTTGTTGTTTGTTCCCTCACTGATGGCACCTTCAGTACATCTCTCTTAAACACATTCATCTTTGGGAAAAGAATCATTATCCTGAGCCCAAAAAACACAAGTAAATCAGCTCAGGATTTAGGGTTAAAAAAATTTACAAGTAAGGGCCCAGGTTGGGGGGGAAGGGGGAAAAGGAGGGGAAATGCATAAGGTTTACCCCCACTGCATCCACCATGTGAATGACTAGACAAACCCACCTAAAAGAGGACTGACATTTCAAGCATATGGAGCCTCATGAGATGACTGAAGCACGGTGGTACAAATTAGATACTTTTTGGGCTGCCTTTGAATTTTAAATGTGTGAAATCCTTCCCTAGCCTCTGAGATGCCATGCTGTGATTGTTATTGGTGTGGCTTGCTTGTCACAGAGGAGGAACAGAAAGCCTGGTTATCTGGATCTAATGAGCAGAAAAAGTATATTTAGAAGCAAGTTTCTTCCCTCCTTTGTTTAGTGTTTGCCAAACACTAACCTGCTTTTCCCTGTGATTTTGTGTGTGTTTTGCCTAAAGTTAACTGAAAATTAAGTTCACATTTTAAGACAGACCATTTAATCCAGAGCACCTGAGATCTGATGAAGACAAATGCCCACTCCCAATAGAGGTGAAAAAGGAGAAATGGAGGACACATGAAACAAACTCATTTCAAACCCTGCTGAAGATTTGAGGTTATGAGCTAGACACACTTTGGGAGTTGGTTTTGTTTTAAACCACTACTGGTCATCTGTAGAAATCCTGTACGTATTTTTGCTACAAAAGCTTTATCCAACGGCAACTCATTTGGCAGATTAAAACGCACAGTTGATTGAAACTGAAAGGTGTCCCATTTGGGCCTCCTACACCAGAAGGATCATTGCTCTGATACTGAACCTTGAGTGAAGAGTGGTATAAATGGAGGCACTTGTTAAGGCTCTTATAGGGATGTGAAGGCAGGTCAGATGCAACACTAACCCTGATCTATGGGTAATAAATATTATAACTCCAATGTGACCTACAGTGGTGCTGGGGTCAGTGGGATCTTGAAAGTCTGCATCCCTACAGTACCTGCCCTGTTCATTGCTGGCCTTGCACCTTTTAGAGCACACAGTCTTTTCCCTCCAAAAGGGGCATATTGTTGGGATGAGGGCAGACTTTCAGTTTTAAGAAGCTGCCTTCTGTGCTTATCACGTAGAATGGAGTGCACAGCCTTCAGAAAATCCTTTCTGTGGTCTGGGGCACTGAAAACAGGGAGAGAAAAAAAAAAAGTTAGGGCACAAGCTCACAAGAGATCTATAATTCCTGCACGTATGTGACAGAGCAAGATAAATCAACACCAGTACTGAAAGAAAATGAATTGCTCTGCCTGCCTTTCCCTGTCATTCTAATATAAAGTTTCCAAATCAAAAGTTTATAATGTACATCTTGCATTGTTAAATCTGTGCAAGTTTAAACCCCACGTCCAAGGAAACAAGCATTCTGCATTATGGAAGTACTGTCTACCTCTCTCTTCTTCCTTTTCCTCTGATGCCAGCTACTCACTTATTTGGCAAACGTAGTGTAGCTAATGTAATCTCACATATTGTGTGCTTGCATTGGATAGACTAAGCAGAATTCATGCAAATCTCATCTAGAGAGCAGGTTGAACTATTTTTAATATCAGCTCAGCAGGGACTTCTATCAATTTAAAAAAAAAAAAAAAAAAAAAAACTACAAATGGTAAACAAAATTCTGAAGTAAGGGTTAACCCTTTTAAATATACAGAGTTGATAGACAATATTTTAACATGGCATTGTACTTTGTTCAAAGCCCCTTAACAGTGGGAGTCAAGCCTTGCCAGCATGGAAAGCATTGACCAAACTGGACACTTCAGCAGCTGCCTGGCGTTCTGACAAATGCTCGATTACAGTGGACGCAATATTAAGAACAAATTTGCATATAGAATTCAATGGCTGGGGGCAAATTTGCAAGGGAAAAAAATAATATTCCTGTAAAGCTTCAGTATTCATTAAATATGGCTTTGTTCTGTTTAATGAGAATCCTTTGCTGGTAGAACTAGTAAAAGTTGTAAATGTCTTGTGCTATCATCATGTGGCCTGCATTTCTTTTAAGAAAGACTAGCATCTAGAAATCCAGCAACAACAGAACACATGGAAGCACGCTCACCTACAGCAGAGGTGGAATGTTCTCTCTGGTCTGCCTTCGGACTCAGATTTAACATGAACAATCTCACACACAGAATTGGTCTCTGCATCTAGAGAGAGATGGAGAACATTTTGTACCACGTTATACTACCTACTTATATATGGGGGTCAGATCATGTTGTAATTTCAACTAGAATTGAGACGTACTCTAACCATGAGAAAAACAAACAGTTTTATTAAATTTAAAAAGGTATCCTAGAACATAAATTGATCACAAATCCTAGCAGAAGGGCACTTGGTTATGACTCCTACGCTTGGTCACACACGGTTACATACCTGACAATAAAAATTAAACCATTAAGGTCAAAGACTTTTCATAACCTTCCACAATTTAAAGGCTTAAAATTCCAAAGATAACAAAACTAGGTGTATAATAGTTAAGTCTGAACTTATTTATCATCTTCACAGTGTACGTAGTTCTGCAGCTGCATCGTCTTCCACACAGGCTTTATTGAGGCAAACTAACTCCCCTGAAGTATATACACCTAGGCATAAAGACTCTCTGGTAGCAACAGCAAAGTAGTTACACGGCCTTTGGCCAGACTGAGTGTTTGTTTTATTTGAAACACAAAGTATTGTCCACAAAAAAAGATTCAGACTTTGAAAGCCAAAACTCATTTTTTCTTGGAGAGTTTTCCACAATTTTCAAGTACAGCTTTTGCCTTCTCTCCTCTTGCAACCCACTAGAAGGCAGAAGAGGAGAGAAACAAAATGGGAGGTAGAGAAACACAAAGTCAGTTTTAGAACTTGTTTGTTATATAAATCAAACACCACACACACTCTCCCACCCACCTCCCATAAAGAGCATATGTTGGATGGGCACTTTAACAGACTTATGAATACATTTCAACATTACCTGCACTTGCCAGTGCGCGAACCTGCAGAGCTTCTAAGGGAATCATGTGACGAAAACGGAATGGGTCCCAGTCTTCGTAAATTGAAGCCCTATGTGATCCTCCCTGAATCAAAAAAGAGTCAGGAAAGTTTACACTAGGAATTCAGAGGCTTGGTATTTTTTGGTGATAGGAACCATAGAAATGCCTATGAAGAAGTTTCACGAATATTAGGTCACAGGAAGAAAGTAGAGACAAAATGTCACCATGCCACAATGATCAGTTCTCAACACCTCAAAAAAAAACAAACAAAAAAAAAAAAAACCCACTTCACACTAATGTTACAACAGAGCTGGACTTGACATAACTGCAGCCATTTTGTGTACTCAGCCCACCATTATCTGAAAGCAAGACCATCATGTAGTCAGGAATAATCTGGCGTTTGCCTAAGCAAACAAAACAACTGCTTTAATAAAAAATAAATTCATAAAATATAAATAGCTAACCTTGGATCTGGGTGTCTGTGACCATAAGTTTCTTGCTAGAAGTTACTTTGCTAATAAGTAAAGTTAAGTTTTTTTTTGCTAAGACTAAAAAAATTGTTAACCCATTGGGGGTTACTATAAGTTGTGCATTTTGTTTTAAGCAACTGCTACAAAAATTAGTCAAAATGTGCAATTTAAAGAGAAAAAAATTTCAATGAGCTAAACAACTGACATCCAACTCCCCAGTGACTGACCACTTAACACCGTCTCAGACTTTAGAGTACCCCAGATATAGTTACCCAGGCTATTGCTCTTTTAAATGTGTGCTTTAGACTCGAACAAAACATTTTAAATACAAGCAATCTTGTGTACCAGTTATCAGAGGTGTTGTGTCCCTCATTAATTAAATTTCCTAAAACTATCTCAAAAAAAAAAAAAAAAAAAAAAAAAAAAAAAAATAGTAGTGTGTGTTATTTGAACCCATAGTTGTGAGTTCAAATATCCTCAGGTAACACTGCCCGGAGGTAGTTTGCTATTTCTTGGCTCATGGATAGCAATTAAGCACATTTGTGCAGAATGATAGTTTTTGACTTGCACAAATAGGCTTGCCCACTCTATCCTCCTTCCAAACATTCTTCTCAACTCAAAACCATCTCACACCAACATTGTCTCTACACTATGTATGTTGGGAACCCGCATTAATAACCAGTGCGACTGGCCCCAAAACACTGCACTATGGCTTTAGTGCAGCAATGTGTTAAAAGTTATGTAACTGCAATCCCACTGATTCCAAAGAAGACACATTTGAATGTTTAGCTAGATTGAGGCCTATGTAACTGCAAGTGATCAACATTTACTCAGTGGTGGTGATGTGCGCACAAACCAAAGTCTAGAACTGAAGCCCATGTTTTACATTCACTAGCTATTACAGTGACTGATGAAAGCCATACAGAAGAAAGACATCACATTTAACATCTTGCATGATTTCAGAAGGGGTAAAGTTTAGAGATGTCAAACATGCCTTGAATATATTAGTCACTAAGCTCCCTCTGCCCTTTAATCAAGGAAACACTTTATCCCAGCAAGGATACAGAATTGGGTTACAGGATGCATATTGCTCACCCTGCCTGTTTGCTCAGAGTAGGAAGCCAACAATCCACATTTCAGAGATGTTAGCTAAAGAATATCATCACTCCAAGAATAAGAAATGCAATGTTTAAATGAGAACTATTGTCAGTCCTTACTAGGCAAGAGTTTCAGTAACACAGGGATGGAATCTCTCCTCCCTTGTAGCTATGAACACCAACACAAGTATACAGCACTGTGTTTATGTACTTTGAGTTTTTAGTTAGTATCACATGCCATAGAGAAGTTACTCATGAATGAACATTAGATACCCAACTACCATCATACCCCATAAGCATCTTTTATTTAACCACCCTCCTTCACATTACCAGGACCCTTGCTATTTTAGACCTGCACAAAGCCCACCTCCCCCCACATTTAATCAAAAAGGATCACACTGCATATTTATAAGATTTCACAGTACTAGTGTCACAGGCATGTCTGGCCTTGTCTTATTAAAGTACCCATAATAGTGACAATAACAGCATTTTGTTGTTGTTACTTTTATTAAACTTTAACATGAAGCACAAACAAAAAAAACAGTAAGGAGGCAGAACCAAATACACTTATGGCACTATGTAAATTATACACGTACGCTATAGTTGAAGTATTTTTGACCTACTAGATAGCTGCATGGTGCAATAGGTTAGTAGCCTGTCAATATTAGTTAGAGAATTGATTATTTTTACTGCTCCTATCTCCAAAAGATGGTTCACGTTTCTATAATAGCTATTCTTGGATTATGCTGCACAGCAAGTATTTCCCTGCATAAAGATAAGATAATGGTTTCCAGAAGTTTTGTTGATTTTGAAGATTTTTTTTGTATTAATGTAACTATTACAATTTAAAATAAAAGGTGGAACTGCCACCACAACCAGAAGGCCGTAAGACCACCCATAACCACTATGAAAATGCTGTCCCCCCATACACATTCTACCAGATTTTTAAAGATAATAAAATATTTCAAGCCAAATTAGAAAAACTGTGCATTTAACTGTTTTGTGACTCCGCTATCTCTCTCTTGTTCCTTTAAGATAATGTCTCTTGTAGCCCCAAAGGATGCAAAGATATTAGATATAATCAAGGAATTTACTATGTCCACTAAATTTAGAGGAACTATAAATGATTGTTGCATTCTGGAAATACGTGAGTTGTATGTCACAGGGAGTACTCAAAGATAAGCTCAAAATGGTATATAGCTTTGAAATATACAAAGAAAATTAAAAAGGGAGGGGTGAGATTCCAATTAACATTTGTATAATTCAGAAATATAGTCCCTGAGATGAATGAAATAGGAACCCTCCAGACAAGAAAAGGAGGGAAGGAATTTGTTATACACTAACACCCTTCTACTGGATATCAATAGAAGCTGCAAAGAAACAGCTGAAAGCAGTTTGGACAGCACCCAACAGAATCAAGAGGGCAGCCACCCTCCAGCAACCCCTGAAACCAGGATGTAAAAGAGGATCACTATGTGGCACTCCAGAGTTCACTGAAACCACAAAAGCAGCTGCAGAATCTTGGAGTGCTACTGACACTTAGACCCAGCCACCTGGCAACCCCTCCCCTTTCCCAGGGTACAAGGTTGAGAAAAAGCAGTGAGATTTCATTTCAGATATTTTGTTCTTTAAGATAAGTAACAAAAGTTCCTTGGTAAGTCTACACTGTTTCTAGTGAGACCCCAAAAAACTGGATTTGGATTTTAACAAAGTAGAGCCCTAAACAAAGGGGAAACCTGCTCATACTACTACTTTGGCCTGAGAGTTGTAAAACTAGACCTTGAAGCAATTATTTCTTGTACTTTAAACTAGTCCATTTCATATCAAACATTAAATGCAGCAGGGATCACATTCCTAAGACTGCCTTAAGGCAAAGTGCAACTCTTCCTCGGGAAATTACTTCAAGTGTGGTAAGTGTATTCATTAGAGATAAAGAACTGATAATGGAGCATTGTAAGTGAATGCAATAAAATAAACTTTGGATATTTGTATTTTTTGTTTTCTGGTATAACTGCTTGACCTCAGTTCTGTTCTATGACAATTGCTTGCGTGTGTATTTTGTGCTCAGTACATGCCCTCAAGTATTTGTTGACTGGATTGATGAACTGCTGATTACATACTTCTGTGGTTCTTGGCAACCAGTCAAGAAGTCAAAGGCAAGAACACCAACTGTCCTGATTTGAGAATTTTGTCCATGCTAAGTGCTGTTCTGAAGAGAACCTACTGTTAGAAGTTAGTAAATTAGTGCTCTCTGGACTCAATAAGAAGGGGTTATCCTAATTAAATGCTATCCCAATATTGGCTACACTCCCACTGATCAAATGGGCAAAGCTAGTTGTTTGACTGTAGCTTTAAAATCTAACTGGCACTTCAACAAATTTGTAAAATTGACCCCCATTCACACTGACTCAGGTCCAATTCCTATCTGCAAATCAGAAAGGAAGTTACATGTTTAACCTGACTGGGAACTACCTGCTTGTAAAATCTTTACAACTTCCATGCACAACGATGTAAAAAAAGGATTAGCTAATCAATATTTGTACATGTAAACCATTTCAGTGGCTACATATAATTAGAAAATCTTGGCCTTGCGAATTTTGGATCCCCTAATACATAGCCAAAGTAGCAACTTACAAGTTTCTTCTTCTGTTTGGAACCATCTTTGTATACAAGGACAACAGCAGTTTTGAACACTAGAGAAAGATTAAAAAAACAAAAACAAACAGTCAGTCAGTAATGGTCCCTGTAACCTTGTCTCCTGTAAAGCCCAAGCACACACAGAAGTCAAACACACACCATCATACACATTCCTGGTGAGCCTTTGTTTCAGTGGAGGGCAAGGAGCGGAAAAGAGCAAGAGGATAATTATAAAGACTCCATGTTCCTGTATTATTCTCTCCTCCCTCACCCCCAGTAGAATTTACACAACAGTTAATTTCTCAGGTAGCTCTGATGTTACAGAATTCATACGTTAACTGTTCTTTAAATGGGTATTCACACACAGTGACATGTTTGCAAATTACAGGGTTCTATCGGACATAAAACGTTTTGTTGTGTGTTTTAAACCCATCTGGCTAAGCCCACTGAGTGGTTGGTGTATTATTATACTGCAGTAGTGCCTGGGAGCCCCCAGTTATGGATCAGGGCCTCACTGAGCCAGGCACTTGTCAGGGTTCCCTCCCCACTCTGGGATACAGATGTGGGGACCTGCATGAAAGAACCCCCCTCCCGGCTTATTTCTACCAGCTTAGCTTAAAATTTCCCCAAGGCACAAATCCTTCCTTGTCCTTGGATGGGTACTGCTGCCACCACCAAGTGAGTTAGACAAAGATTCAGGAAAAGGACCACTTGGAATTCCTGTTTCCCCAAAATATCCCCCCCAAGCCCTTCACCCCCTTTCCTGGAGAGGCTTGAGAATAATACTGAGACCTTAGTGGTTCAGGAGCCAAAATTAACAATCAGCATCACCCAAAAGAGCCATAGTAGTAAACAAACAATGAATTCACACTATTTATATACTTATATTATTCTCACAGCAACAGGACTGACCAAGTATTCTACAATTGGCATCCTAATTAATAATTAAATCAGTTTTAATATGTGCTGCAAAGAGCCACATTACAGAGCCTCAGTCAAAGTATCACTGTCTTAGGTGTAAGTCTAAAAGCAAGAGAGCAAAGTGCCATGAATTAGGCTATTGAAACAAATACTAATCAATCAAGTGGTGGGCGGGGTTGGTAACGTGTAGAGGGAGGTTTTAGCTACACACTTCCTATAGACTTTGGGCTAGATTCTACTCACTCAGTTATAGTATCAGAGGGGTAGCCATGTTAGTCTGGATCTGTAAAAGCAGCAAAGAGTCTTGTGGCACCTTATAGACTAACAGACGTTTTGGAGCATGAGCTTTTGTGGGTGAATACCCACTTCGTCAGATGCATGCACGAAGTGAGTCTTCACCCACGAAAGCTCATGCTCCAAAACGTCTATAAGGTGCTGTTATAAGCGTAAGTCCCGATTCTGAACCTTGGCGTCCAAAGTGTGGGTGCCTAGCATAAAATTCCTCTAAGCTTAATTATCAGCTTAGATCGGATAGCGCTGCCACCAGCCAGATTTCCAGTGTCTGGCACACTCTGGTCTCTCCAACCTTGCCCTGGGAGACCCAAGACTCAGAATGCCCAGAGTCTTGACAAAGGGAAATACCCCTCCTCCCCTTGTCTCCCTCTTTACTACCTCCCAGGCTTCCCTCCTGGATGGCCCTCGGACGATTCACCTATTTCAATTCCTTGAAATGCAAAACAGAGAGATCAAGTTTCCTTTGACCCTCAGTCAGAGTCCCGCAAAGGTAGCTTTGCGAACTCTGACACAAAGATTTTCCTTCCCCACCATCCCTGGTAGTTCTAAACTAGGAAAAAATCGCAACAGGTCTTAAAAGAAAAGCTTTATATAAAACAGATGAGAAAAGAAACATAAAAATGATCTCTGCATCAAGGTGACAATACACAGGGCTATTGGCTTAAAGAAACAAAATGAACAAACAGCCTTATCCAAAAAGAAATACAATTTAAAACATTCCAGCGCAAACTACACACATGGAAACACAAAAAAAAAAAAGAACACAATAGAAGCTTACTGTCTTTCTACCTTGTACTTACAACTGGAAACGAGATTAGAAAAGCTTGAAGAGAAACAGTTCACTCTCAGAGCCGACAGCACACAACAGAGAGACAAAGACACACACCCAGAAATTCCCTCCCTGAGCTTTGAAAAATCCGGTTTCCTGATTGGTCCTCTGGTCAGGTGTTTGGTTACCCCGTTGCAGGTGAAATAGACATTAACCCTTAGCTATCTGTTTATGACAGGTGCTACAAGATTCTCAGTTACAGTAGGTGCTTGAATTGAATTTCTCCAGATTTACATCACTAAGAGCAGAATTTGGCCCTTTATATTCAGGGGCAAATCATTATGCATTTAAATTTTCAAGTTCTAGATGATGTAGCAAGAACACTGTTAGGTAACTGTCATTCTCTATGTACATTTATCACAGCCTTAGGTGTCTGCTCCAGTAAGATCTATTTGTGCAATCCTATCTGTGTTTGAAAGAATCACCAGAGTACATACCAAATGCTGCTAACTCAGGTTCCTTCTTCCATTTCCCTAGTGATGCAGGAGGGTTAAGCCAGATCACTGTATTATGCAAGAGTAAGTCTCCCATGGAAAGGTCTGCAACCTGCCAATCATAAACATATGAAAATACAAAAGCACCAGCGTAAAGGGTTTTCACTGCTTTAGTAAAATTCATCTAAATTTACTCTAAAAAGCAGCAAACTTTTGGAGCAAGATTTTCCATCAGGACTAGGCAGTTGCAATTATGTGCAAACAGATTGTGCCAAATGCTATGTTCAATGCTAACTGATCATGCATGCAATCAAATCCCTAATTTTTGTGCGTAAGTTAGGTACAGCCCAGTGTTGGAAGTCTGTAGGAAGGTTTAATTTCACAAAGAAGCAGCCAAAAATCTCTGAACTCTTACAATATTTGTCCATCTCTTCCTGTTTCAGTTTTTCTTTATGTTGTTTTACATTTAATGTGCTCAAAGAATTGAATATTTCTATTAGCTGAAGCCAGCCACAGTGCTTCTGGTACACAACTTTGCCTCCTGTACACAGCTCTGCCAAGGAATATCAATTGAACCTGCAAGTCCTACGTATTTCCTGAGCACAGACTAATAACAGTGCTAACCTTTGTGGGCAGACATACAATAAAGTAGTCAAGACAACTAGATTTTTCACTTTGATTTCCAGAGGCAACAAGTCAGTTTCATTAAGACTCACCCTTTCCCACATCTAGAAGCTGTTTTCCACCTTTCCCCTCCCCCATAAACACACAAATTGAGAATTCAGCACTTGTGAGAAGCGTTAAGTTGACATCTCTGGAAAGTTAAGTCCTCCATTTAAACCACAGAACAGAGTAAAACATGGGTAACAGCAGTCCCCGCTTCCCCACACTGTCCCCCTGCCCTGAACTGGTGGGATCTCTAGGCCCTAGGGTAACCCATTCTCGCTTGTGTTTAAATGTCAGTAAGTTACTAACACACAAGACTGCTCTTCAATCCAGGGTTACAGCACTTCCACTCACTCCTGCCTACCAGACTCAACTCTGGTCTCCACATACTTCTGGCTAGTCTCAACACCAACTGTCCAACTCTGCTTGCATCTGCAGCCTTCACAGTGCTGCTGCCCCCAGGACTACCCTCCTCCATGAGCACAACTGCCTCTCCTGCTTGACCTCCACTGCCTCCAACTTGCTGCTGAAGCTCACCCCTCCCATCCCAGCCCCACTTTCTCATCTCAAGACTCTCCTCATCATTCCCGCAGGCTGCTGCTCTAGTCCCCCTTCTCTGCTTTGTTGAATCCCCATCTCATACCTTAGTCTCACCGACCTTCCATGGTGAGGTTCCACCTTGAAAGAGTTCAAAAGAAGTGGTCTACATTTTCAGTAGTAACTAGCAATTCTGAGATGTCCAATTTGAAATGGGCCTTATTGTCACAGGGTGAGCATTCAGCACTCTCTGGAAATCATGCCCCTTTAAAGAGTCTTGAGATGGGCACCCAAAATCACCACTCACTGCTGGAACATCGTTTCTATGTATTGGTCTCCAAGACTATACCATACCTTTAAGAACTTTTAGCATGTTGTGCCAGACACAATGCAGAAAAAGGAATTTGTAATGGTAGCTGTAATCATATGCAGTAATTCATACCAGAAGAAAGACTCCTGAATAAACAGACTTGTAAAAGAAAGCCAAGAATAAAATCCTTACCTCTTTTTTTTCCCCCGTCTGTTCTGCTATGAGCTGATCAAACACTGCACCATACTCTTCATGTATTTTCTGCATTTCATTAATATGGCTGGCAACTTTGTTCATTGTTTTTATGGCCACTAGAGGAAAAAGCAAGTGGAAAATAACTAGTTACATAGTTGCTTCATGGAAAGAGTGAGGGGAAAGAAACATTCCCTACCCCCTAGTTTAGCAGGTAAACACTTTTCCATAGTTCAGCACCTTACCATCAAGGTGATAGTGTTCTTCACTGTCTGCATCAGTCAGAGTGAAGAGTTCCCTCAGCAGGAGAGGGTACTTTAGTATTCGCTGGATAGGTTTGATAAGGTAGGACTCCAGTGTTGAGGAGTGTTGCCGTCTAGGATTCTGAGCATCCAAAAATGCCTTAAAAGCAGTGTCTGTCTTAGCTAGAAGTTAGAATTAAAAATTGTTTGTAATTAGCCCAAACATCTGGCAGTATGAAGTAACTTTTTAGAGGGTGAAATTTACTTGCCTAGAATAAGCATGGTTTGTGGAAAAATACACATTTTGACCAAGTATACAATACCATGTTTTATACACTTCAGGTTTTTGGTTAGTATCAAATGCCATAGAGAAGTAACTCGTGACTGATCATCATACCACAATAAACATCTTTTATTTAATCATCCTCTGTCACATTTCTAGTACCATAGAGCGGTATGAAGCCCACCAACCCTCCTCCCTCCCACTAGTTTAATCAAAAAGTGTCACTGCTATTTATAAGAATTCACAGCAGTAGTGTCATAGGTATGTCTGGTCTTGTTAATATTACGTGCATCTTTAATAGCATTTTGTTGTTACTCTTCAGCCTTAAAGTACAGTACAAACAGCAAACATGAAAAAATTTGTAAGGAAGTGCAACAGAATATACCGATGGAACTAAATAAATTATACATGTATGTTACACCGGTGATATATTTCAGACATACTAGATAGAGGAATGGCACAGTAAGTTGTTAGCAATGCTCTATTTATAGGCAGGATGATTTTTCTACCGCTCCCAAACCCAGAGATTGTTCAAGAATGGATACTATAAAAATGTGAGTATGCTGTACAGCAAATATTCCCTCCATAAGGATAACCGTTTCCAGGAGAAGCTGGGCATTTAGTAGACAGTTATATCAATACAATAAAGTTATTACAATTTAAAATAAAAAAAGGCACTGCCACTGCAACCAGAAGGCTGTAGGACCACCCAAAACTGCATATGAAAATGCTGCAACACATATAAATCTTTAAAAGTGTGGTAGAATGTATCTTTGGAGCAAGCAGGGCTCCAAATCTGAGTCTACAATTCAACAGATACAAGGATGTTAAAAGGCTACCAGCCAAAGATACCCAGCTTATGTCCTTAATAAGGTCAATCTAGATGCTGCCAGGAGACAGCAAAAAAAATGGCTGGCAACAAATCATTTATTCATGTATTCAGGGGGATTGCCAGCATCTGTCTGCATGGTAAATAGAGTTTACAATTCAAAAATAAATAAATAAATAAATCAGAAGTCTTCTGGCTTATTTATCTGACATCAAGTGCTCCTTGAAAAATCAGAGCATATTTTTTCTAATTATGTTGCTCCTGCAACTGGAACTGCTAGTCTACCCACCACCCAAAATAAAAATATAATTATATGAAGCTTTGCTGAATTCACTAATAGATTAACTCTTTCAAGGTGAAAGTCACTCCCGCAGAGCAGTCACATTTAAACCCAGCTCCACAGGCACTTTGGGCACAGCAGCTCTTCAGCGTGGTATGGAAGTGGAGATCTTCTGCAGCACCTCATGGAGAGGGAGGAAGAAGGGCCACACATGCTGACCCAGATTAGAATAGTAACAGCTGAGGAAGCAACAGGAAGAGTTTCCTTGTCCTCCGCTCCCTGCCAAGTTTCTTTGGGTTTCAACATAGGTCATTAGCCAGACTTCTGTAGTACACAGCCCTTAATGCCTGTGGGTATCACAAGCTTCACTCCAAGTGCAAAGGCACACTTATTTGACCTGCCTTCTCCAACATCCCCGCCTTGTGCCCCCCCGCACACTCACTCTATCCTCCATGCACAATTCTCCCTGGGGGAAGGGGGTGAGTGCACAAACTGTGCAGGACAGATGTTAGTCACATTGCTTAAATGTGCTACTGGAAAGGGCTCAGATGCTATCTTAGTAAGAGTGTTATAAAAACCACATTAGTATTAGTGTAGATAAAGTTGTGTGAGAGCCCTCTGCACTGGGATAGCCTTTACTATCATAATGTTAACAGGATTCTCAGTTGGCATTTTGGCACACGCATTGGTGGTCAATTTTTGTGCTTTGTCAGACTGACAACACCTGCCCCCTTTCCACTGTCAGCCACATCCTATGTTGTGCAAGGGCAGTTTTCCACATCAAAGGAGTGTCTGGAAAAGATACACATAAAGCACGCAGATCTTACCTTTTACTAAAACTTTTGGAACTTTTGTGTGGCTGGCACAGAAGGCACTGTACAGCTTGAAACGGTCAGCATAGTAAAGAAAGGATCCACCCAAGGAAAACAACACTTTCTAGGATTTAAGTGTGAAAAACCACAAATCATTAGATTTCCTTTTGACAAAGCTATTGAAATCAGACCACCTAGAAAGAATAAGATCTTCTGTGCCATGTTTTATGGCTATCACACATGATTATAATGTTCCTGACCATCTATACTAGGTTCTCATCCTGCCTGGGAACATTCAGTAATAGCAACTGATCAGAAGATTAGGTGAGGGGGGAACTCCTCACCAGATAGCTGGAGAAGAACAGAAGGTCAGAGATTCCTGAATAAGAGACTCTTTTCTATCTGCTCTATAGAATCTACTGTAGAACTGATTATTTCCTGTTTAAAATTGGTGTTGATCTAGAATAGGGGCTCTCAAACTGGGGGTTGGGACCCCTCAGGGGATTGTGAGGTTATTACATGGGGAGTTGTGAGCTGTCAGCCTCCACCCCAAACGCTGCTTTGCCTCCAGCATTTATAACGGTGTTAAAATGCTATTTAAAAGTATTTGTAATTTATAAGGGGGGAGGAAAATCACACTCAGAGGTTTGCTATGTGAAAGGGGTCACCAGTACAAAAAAGTTTGAGAACCACTGATCTAGAATGTGTCATATTGTATATATAACTTTAATGTGCAATTTCCCCCTCCCCCATGGGCTTATTTGGAACCTAAATAGTTCAATATATTTAATGAGCAAAAACTAACTTCTGCAATCTGCTGTAGTTACCATCCACCAGCTATTAAATATGTAGCTTGAAAGTGATCAAATATTATGTATATTGCAATCTATTCCCTCCACCCCCATCCTCAGACAGCTTTATTTTCAGAGCAGGGACTTGTCTTCTCCTCCCCAAAATATTATTTGTATTACAGAAATGCTCAGAAGCTCAACCAAGATCAGGGCCCGATGGTGCTATACAAACACGTGGTAAGGAAGTCTTGCCCCAAGAAAAAACGTACAATCTAAATAGACAAGTATTAAGTCCATTATACAATTAGGGAACCAGTTCAGAGAGAAGCTACGTACCTTGCTTAAGGTCACACAGGAAATATGTAACAGAACTCTGATCTCCCAAGTCCCATTTTTCACCCACAAAATCCTCCTTCTTGGGCCATAGTTAGGCTTGGAAGGATTCAATTTTTAATGGTAAATGATGAATGTCAGTGTATATGCAAATCAATGAAAACATTTCCATCTATGATAATTGAAGTTTACAGATAGGAAAAGTCAGAAAAATGCTGCTTGAGAACTTAAGAGTGATTTAAGGCTAAAATATTGAACATATAATGTTGACAGTTTTTTGAATATCAAGATCTGTCATTAAATAATTATTATCTGACCCACCATAATTTCCCCACAATTGTGGATATTGAAATAAATTCCAAGTCTTTGGGAAAAAATAAAGCTTAAAACCCATAATTCTGCACAACTGAAATTAGAAATAAAAGCAAAATTGAAAAAGAAATACTTAAATAGGTATTATCCATCAACTTAGACAGATATTTATCTATCTAAAAAAGTAAAATTCTGTCAAGCCAAGCTATATTAGGTGTTTATAGAGTGTGCTGGATTAGTTATTTCCTCCCCGCAGAGTGTCAAGTACAGAGGTGGGCAAACTACGGCCTGTGGGACCATCCTGCCCAGCTCCCAAGCTCTTGGCCCAGGAGGCTCACCCCAGCCCCTTCCCTGCTGTCCCCTTTCCCCTGCAGCCTCAGCTTGCTTGCTCCATTGCTGGCGCAATGCTCTGGGCGGTGGGGCTGAGAGCTCCTGGGGCAGCACAGCTGCAGAGCCAGCCTGACCTAGTGCTTTGTGTTGCGTGGTGGTGGCGGCGGCAGCATGGCCTGGCTCGAGCCGGGCGGCGCGGTTGTAGCGCCACCTGTGCTCCAGGCAACATGGTAAGGGGGCGGGGGAAGGGGTTGGATAGAGGGAAGAGGAGCTTGGAGTGGTGGATGGGGAGGGGGAAAATAGGGTTGAATGGGGGCAGGGGTGTGTGGATGGGGCAGAGGTCCCAGAGGGGCCGCCAGGGAATGGGGGGTTGGATAGGGCAGGAGTCCGGGGGCAAATGGGAGAGCAGAGACGAGGTGGGGGCCAGGCCACAACCCTCTCTCCTAACCAGCCCTCCATACAATTTATGAAACCTGACACGGCCCTCAGGGCAGTTTGCCTGCCCCGATCAAGTGGGTAGAGGGGTTATTCATGACTGCTAGATATGTTAATATTTTTTTAAATTATCTTCTATTAAGTCTACGCCTATAATCTTGATTTCGTATGTACCATTAAATTCTTATGCAGCAACATCTACAGGATTCATAAAGTGTCTACTTCCATGGAGAAAGCAACAGTTACTTACTCCTGCAGTCTCATTTTATTATTAGGGAACCTGATCTGTTTGGCTACTTGAGTTACTCTGTCAATATTCTGTTACCTACATTTATAAAAGTTTATTCCTATCTCTGTCCAATGTAAAGAAAACAAGTAAAGAGTTTCATGTGGCGGGGAAAAAAACAAAACAAAAAAATATTTAGGACAGTCCTCTCCAATATGTTACACTTCTTTGTCACTTCACTTCCCCCATCAGTTCAAGGCACAAACTGATTACTGTGAGAATGTAGTGGTAAATGCTTCAGTAACATCTAGAGTCTACTAAAGACCACTGCACCAATCAGGGAGACCATGGTTACTGGCATCACACCAGACCTTGTGTAGAGAAGCTCAGATCTGGTTCAATCCTGCAAATACACAAGTCTCTGGGGCAGCTCCGCCTACGGCACTAGGTATGATTGGGAAGTGCAACCCTTCATGTGTCAATGGAGGGCTGTTTTTGTTCATTGTGGAAACCTGGCCAAAGAGCATGGAACGCTGCTTTTGAATATAATGATGGATGGAAGGAAGGCAGATCTTTGTGTAAAATAACACTATCTCAACAAGTCAAAACACTTTATGCTCAGCATGTAGCACTGACTACACATATGGAATGACTTTAGCTGCTCGAAGTCTGCCTCAAAGAGGGTTCAGGTCTCTGAGCTGTATGGCAATATGCAGAGTACACAAGTTTGATAGAGCCTTCAAATTTGCTTCAGTATAAAGTCATTTTTGAATCCATAAGCAAGACATGGACTGCAGAAGGCAAGACCTATTCATCAATGAAGGTCTAGTTTGCCCAGCACTACGTTTCAGTATGCTTAGTTAAAGAACAAAAGTTATTTTCTAATGATTAACCATAGCGGTAGGTTGTGTAATTCCAGTTTAAAATAAGCCATCAAGAACAAAACCAAAAGGGACTTCTTCCACAAGCTCTTCAATTAATCCATGTTCTTGGAGGAGCAAACCCAATGGAATTATTATTCACCAAGACATCTAGTCCTTTTATCAAGGTCAGTGCTGAAACAAGCAAAAGGACCAGGAGGAGATGCATTGGATTGTGTTAATTTCAACACTACATGAGTTACTTGCCATAGATCGATCCAATTACAGTGGTGGTGGTATTCATTCATTTAGCAACCAACCCTTCCACTCTAGGTCTTTCCCTGTTTATTTTTAATTCAGTTTGGGTTTCTTCCCTTTAAGATTTCTACTTTCCCCCCAAAGTATTTGAAATTAGGATTCAAAAGCAGCATTATATTCAATAGCTTGCCATTCCAGCCCACATGTGCATTAAGAGCCTGCCAAGTACAGAATACAATTTACAGTTCAAAACCATTTCCCCAGTGGCTTCCCTGAACTGGTAATTTAGACTTGTCAGTACTAAGGTTTTACACAATTATATTTCTGCCACTAGCTCTTCCTCAGAGTTTGAAACATGAAATCTAACAAAGAGGTAAATATTTGCTGAGTGGAATTGATCTATAAAGCTAAATACAACATGAACTATAGCTACAGTGTGATATTCTAGTTTCAAGGAGTCAAGGTGGTAGGCAGCACAAGTTCATGTAAAAATCTTAAAATGTATCCTTACAAAATAAGAGTCATGGTAGTCAAACTGGTCTGATACAAGGTTAAGAGGACTACTTCTGCAGTACATTTTGCCAGTACAAAAATATTGTACAGTAAGTATGCCATAAGCCTTATTTAAGTTTGCTTTAGACACTCAGCCAGAGTTTAAATAAAGTGTTTACCTTAAATTGGTCAACTTTTTCAAGCTTTTCCAGCTCTGGCACCAGCCTCACTCCATCTTCAAGGGTTTTCAGGAACTCCACCTGGAATGCTACCATTTCAGTCAAATTCCCAAAGAGAACATCGAGCTAACAAAAGAGATAAAAAGGTTAATATACTTAAAATCTCAGTTTAGATGACTTTCCAGCCAGTCACAATTTACAAAACATTAGCACTTAGCATAGACTAGGCTGAAGAAAAGCTAAAGGGTTAGGATGATATAAGCTGCCTTGCCTCAACCTAGCTGTGGAAGTGCTTTCCCTTAAATTTGGCTCCTGCTGAGGTAAAGTGCCTCTTGATGCCAATTTAGTAACACCACCTCCCCAAGTGGTAGAGAGTCATGGTTGAGTAATTAGGTTGACGCAGAGTCAGTGCAGACACTGCATTGCTTGTGTTGACTGTTACTGGCTTTCAGGAACCACCCTACAATGCCCTCTACTGACAATACATACAATCAAAACAAGCGCTCCTGGTGAGGACAAGCACTGCTGACACATGGAGCCAAGCGTGTGCACAAGCGATTTAATAACTGCGGTGGCTGTATGCTGATAAATTGGGTCAGCATAGTTTTGTACTGTAGACATGGCCTTAAACTCCAACAGCATAGTGTGGCTGTTATCAGAAGATTAGACAACACTGATCAGTATTTTTAGAGTCAGTGTCAGTCCATTTAAAAATGCTCCTAAGTTAGTTTAACCCTAATGGCTCCTTCCATTCCTTCCTACATCAGACAATAAAAGTCAAAACAAACAAAAAATCTGGCAGCACTATGGCAACAGTTCCCGTACCTCATCTTGAGTGAGGAAAGTTTCTTTTTGTAGAGGTTTCAGGTATCTTTCCATTAGACAGTTTAAGTCCTTAAAACAAACACAAAAATAAAGAAAATACTCTTTAATGTAATTTCTTCCAAGTATCTCTCTCAAACTGTTACAGTGACAAAGATTCTCTCAACACCACTGATGTAGTCTCTAGGTTTCATCTGTCTTGTATAAGACAGGATTATATTCTATTTTAGTGAAATTTAAGACAAAAAAAGATCTTGTGCAATTTAGATTACCAGTACTTATAAACTAAGATATGCGATTTCATCTGAAAATTTCTCTGTATCCCAACCAAATAAGATTCATGCCACTGTTAAAAAAAACAAACAAAAAAAAAACAAAAAAAAAAAAACACAAAACCACAACTCTTTATTCAGTTGTTTCAGTTTTAAAATATCTAATGTATTTTGGATGCTTCTATTAAAATTGATGAAAAGTCTTACTGCAAAAGGTAACTTGCCATTAGTCTAGTAAAGTAGTTTATTTTTTCATACATGGTACAAAATATATTGCAGAACTTTAACTTTTTAGAAGCTCAATTCCGGAAGGAAAAAGGAAAAACAGACAAAACGTAACTTACTTTGACATAGGTGCGTTCTGTTTCAAGCAATTCACAAATAACCTTGCGCAGTTTATCAGCATCTGTAAGTTGTCTCATGGTGGACAGCTGAGGCCCCGTAAATTCTTGAGGATGCAAACTCGAATCAGAAGGATTCATCTCATGTAGACTGCGACAAAATGCAGCAACTTGTTCTGTACTCTTTAAAAAGAGAAAACATTACGTCTAGTTGTTTTAAAGTAGGAGCTATTTGAACTCTAAGTCTGCTATTGTATACCCCACATACATACTGTATGCACTAATGTACCTCTAAGAAGTGTGCTGTGTTTCTGTATCGGCGGTTTTATCATCCTGGGCTGGATGTTCCAATCTGCCAAGTTCACTGCATACACAATGCAAAGTGACCTTAGAGCAGTCAGAGTTAAATTGGAAATTTCCCCTTTTGTAGAGGAATAGTTATCTCCTACGCCACCTGCGTCCCTTATCATTGGGGAAAGGGAGAAGAAGAGCCAGCATGGTGAAACCAAACTCTACAGTGCCAGATCCTCTGCTGTTATAAGCTCAGTTATGGGGTTTATGCAGGCAGTAGAAATCAGAAAGGCAGGGAATCCATACTAAATCCCATGGGGCCTGGAAAGCCAAGGATGAGGGACCACACCTGGCTCTGGGCAGCTGTCATTCTGTACTAACTGATTCAGCTCTACAAAAGGTGGAGTGGTAGATAATTGTCTTCATAAGATTATGTACATAAGCCCTAAGCATTGTGCAAGGGGTATTTTTTAAATAAACCTCAAATAAAAACTAAGCATTGCATAACTGTACCATTTTCATTACTGTAGGATTCACCTTCTCTCCTGTACAGTTCACAACTCCCTCATTGCCCCCATCCCCAGGAAAGTGGAGTTTTATTCAAAAAAAATAAAAAAGGCACCTTAGTCATATCTGATGACTGAAGTGAATTTTTTTGTGCTTTTGCCTCCTGTAATCACTGCAGAGTCAACATAGGTACAGGAGAGCATCAGTCTATTATTCTTGAGCCTCAGACTTGTTTACAAATTTCTACTCAGTTACACCTGTGCAGAGTAATGCTCAAGAGAGTTGCACAGGTGTCTTTATGGATATCTTTACTAGCCTCTCTTTACTCATATATCCCCACTATTACTACAACTAGGAGTAGTGTCAAATAACAGAGGGGTAGCCATGTTAGTCTGGATCTATAAAAGTGGCAAAGAGTTCTGTGGTACCTTATAGACAAACGTATTAGAGCATAAGCTTTCGTGGGTGAATACCCACTTGGATATTCACCCACGAAAGCTTATGCTCCAATATGTTTGATAGTCTATAAGGTGCCACAGAACTCTTTGCCACTTTTACAACTAGGGTAGAGTCACTGGCAGTTGTACTGATGTAAGTAGACCACCACTGTTTTAAAATGCTTTTGTCCAATTCTGTACTTGCTGACAGTGTTAAAGGAGGAGCACAAACCAAATGCAGGAGTGTAGTAAGTGTGGTCCCTGGGAGAAAGAATGGCACAATCTCTTGTAAAGTGTGGTGATCATGGCAAGGATAATATGGATGGGGGGAGGGATAGCTCAGTGGTTTGAGCACTGAGCTGGTAAACCCAGGGTTGTGAGTTCAATCCTTAAGGGGGCCATTTGGGGAACTGGGGTAAAAATCTGGGGATTGGTCCTGCTTTGAGCAGGGGGTTGGACTAGATGACCTCCTGAGGTCCCTTCCAACCCTAATATTCTGTGCTGTTGTAGCCATCTAGCCTGACTATTCTACATCTATTGTTTTTTCATTTCATCTTGGTACAAAACAGCAGGTGGGTCTAGTCAGATTATTTTCATGGGAAAAGGGTTATTAGCACTGCTTTATACATTCATAGACTCTAGAACTGGAAAGAATCTCGAGAGGTCATTGAGTCCAGTCCCCTGCCCTCATGGCAGTACCAAATACTGTCTAGACCAGGGGTCGGCAACCTTTCAGAAGTGCTGTGCCGAGTCTTCATTTAGTCACTCTAATTTAAGGTTTTGCGTGCCAGTAATACATTTTAA
>NC_133769.1:200091621-200196093 GCF_003597395.2 Chelonoidis abingdonii
CTTTTCTAAACTAAACAAACCCAATTCTTTCAGCCTTCCTTCAGAGGTCATGTTCTCAAAGTCTCTCCGCCTGCACCGCTTCCAGCAGCTCCCAGAGGCCCAGAGCGGCAATCTGCGGCCAGTGGGAGTCGCCATCAGCCAGACCTGCATACGGGGCAGGTAAACACACCGGCCCGGCCCGCCAGAGGCTTTCCCTACACAAGTGGCGACCTGTTTGTGAAATCCTGATGTACACTGGATTCTGAGGTTGTTCCAATCATATGGGACAATATAAAATAGGTCAGAGTGAGGAAACAGGAGCAAGCCTGGGTGGAACATAACAAGGAGAGGGTTTAAGAGGAGATAAGAAGAGGGAAGGAGGCAGGGTGGAATGAGGAATGTGTAGCGAGATGGTATATTAGGCAGTGGCTGCTCAAGTTTCCCCACTTAACTGTTCCTTAATCCAGAGTTGGAGGAAACTCTGGGTCAGAGTAATTCAGTCTCTGTGCCCCTTCAATCTGTATTAAGGGTTCATTGAAAATGCATTCACAGTCTCTGTAGGGAATGACTAGAGAAGCCACTTAGGAGAAGGAGCCCTGCCCACCAGGAGGTGAAGGGATACCATCAACTCATTTAACATAGGCCAAACAACTGGCAGGTGGAAATGAATTTCCATATCTGGACTAGGTCAGCAGTAGCAGACTGGTGACCTAATGGTGAAAGGGTCCCTGTCCCATAGCCATTCTGCTTATGTACAGCCATTACTTCCCTTTAATTCACCTCTATAAGCGTAGCACAACGAAATCCAAAGAAGCATTAATCGCCACCTGGAACAATACAGTTGCTTCATCCACAGCTACCCATCCAAGCATAAAACTACCATGTATTAGATCAGTAATTATACAAAGGTGACATTTTCTTTAATACGCACATTTAAGTGATCAACAGTTTACAGCCGACTTACAGGAAATATGAATGGCTGAAGAAAATCTCTTTTGGTTGGAGTTTGATTATTGCAACAATAACATTCATCTTGAGTAGCTGAGATCTAAACTTCGAGCAAGTAGGTATGGAACAGAGTAGGACTAGTTTGCCTCTAATTCAGCTTCTGGGCAGTCAGTAATCTCTCTTTCTGACCCTGTAGTATTTCACTGCTGATTAAATACAGTTGTATAAATAACTCAGCTATCTTGCACCATGATCATGCTATCGATTGTGGGTTCTCTTGTTCCTCACTCCATCTAGGCTCATGAAGGCTTTGATCCTGCACCATTTGGGGTAGGATCAACTCTGACAGCCCCAATTCAGTAAAGCACTTGGGGTGAAATCCCGGCCCCGGTGAAGTCACTGGAAGTTTTACCACAGACTTCACTGGGGCCAGGATTTCATTCTAGGACTTTATTGGAACTTAAGCATATGCTAACATGCCTTGTTGAATCAGGGCTGTAGGGAACTGGCAGTTTAAGAAGTGGTGAAGCAGGCCTAAGTTTAGACCATTCTGGGCCACTGTGTTTAATATGGTAAGTTCCTCAGAAAGGAAGGCTGGTCCAATGATTAAGGTACTATCCTAGGACCTAGGTCCCTGCTCTGCCATATGCTTCTTGTGTGACCCTCAGAAAGTGAGATAGGGCTGGTCTTCACTTCAAGATTAGCTTGAGGTAGATCACCCCAACCTGACTTACGTGCGTATACAAAAATCTCTACCTTGAATTAAGTGGTGCTTTAAACTTAAGGTAGCTGCCCATCAGGGGGTGTGGATTGAAGCTCTAGTGCTGCTGAAGCTCAAGCAAGTAATGCAGTGAGGGCTCAGCTACTGTTGCTAATCCAAACACACTATTATACAAGTGTTATTTTGCAGTGTGACTGTTCTCACTCTAGCTCACTCCAGAGGAGTTAACTCTCAGTAGATAGCTCAAGCTAACAGTGCAGTGAAGACAAGCCCTTAGCCTCTTTGTCGCTCACATCTCCATCTGTAAAATGGAGACAATACCACTCCTGTGATGTAAGGAAGTGCTATAAGGATAAATACATTAAAGAGACTATTGTGATTGGGGCCATATGTGGACCTAAATGTACATTTTACCTATCTTAAGAAACTTCCATTTCAGCATCTCATTTGGAAATAACTTATTTCTATCGAGGCAGTATCATACATAAGTTTGTAGAAACTATTTATACTGTGTTATATCAGCTGTGACTTTTGCAATGCAGAGTATAGGAAATATGCAGCCACAAAAAGACAATCACATTTGTAACGGTTACTAGAGTTCTAGAACTTGAGGCGTAGGTGGTTTTGAAGTTTTTATGAAGTAGAGCAACTGTGTTTTTTTAACCCCCCCCTCCCACATTTTGCAACAGTTTAATTCTGGGTTACCATGCCTTTCATGGAAGTTGTTCACGTTAAGTCACTGGAAAAGATGGACTATGTAAAGAACAGGGAAAGCCTTGAATATCAAACTACTAGATAGCAATTTTAAATGCTCATTTAGGTGAAATGCTCATTATAGTTTAAATGCCTTAGTCTGACACTATTCTAGTGAGGGTGGTGTAACAATTCCTATGTTCTAAAATATTGGCCCACAATAAGGCATGATTTGTTCTTTTCCCCCCCTTCACATATGGAAGCTTTGAGATGACCAGTCACAAACTTCAGTCATGTCAGGGGCCAGCTAGCACACTTCTACTTTGCAATTTGGATTCCTCACATCAAGTTATATTTTAGAACTGGTAAAAATACAAGTTATTTAAAATCGATGCCTTGCAACAGACAAATTACAAATCTCAAGGCCATTGACATTCATGAACTTCTCCATGTTTGCTCAAGACACACACATCAAATCATCTTTTTGCATGCACCTTTAGAAAGGAGTTCTCCACCAATGTCTTTTATTTAGAGAAAGTAAATAGTGACAAGCTGAAAGAAACACACCAGCTAAAGTAGTGTTAGTTATGATACAGTGCAGATTTTACTTTAACTTCTTAAACACTTTATTAAAATGTCACTATTATCCAATTACCTAGTGATTTAGGGAGAAGAGAACAGAGTAATTTGGTAGACAGATAAACAGCTAGCTCCCTTTACATTCCAATTCCAGATCTGTTCCCTACCAAGCACTGGTGTAGTGAGAGACCAGTTCAGGGTGTGTTAGTTTAAGTCAAGGAAACTATTGCATCATATTTAGGGGTCAATCCTGCAAACCTTCACTCACAAAACTGATCCCAAGTAGGGACTTTGATAGAATTACTGGTGCAAACAAGGGTTTGTAAGATTGGGTGCTAGGTCTGTGCACACCAATTACACAAAAGCCATCGCCATCCTGCAAAGAGCTCAGCAGGTAAGCTAATCTCACATCCTTCCTGGGAAGGGGCATTTCCTCAAAAGTTGAGCACATGGACATCATTGAAATAGTTCGTGTTTTGGCCGATTGTCCTCTAATTGAGAGAGGATTGCAACTTCCTCTGCCAGTCCTCATTTAAAAAATAAATAAATAAATAAATAAATAGGGGTGAGTGTGTGTAGTCAAGTGTGGCCCTTCATTTAAACACAAAAACTTATCCAAAATCCAAACAAAACTTCAGGAAAATCCCACCAAAGCTTGGCCTCAACTGTTACGGAAACTGCATATGCTAAAACACAACCTTCTGTGGGCATAAGCATTACTGTTTACTTAGTATCACATTTATAACCTTCTTAAAAAATTACTACACCACGAGGCTACATTAGGCTAATTGCTTAATCTAGTTACACTGCACAACAGTAAATCTGCTCACCAAATGCAGCATGTGATAAAGAGAATCGTAGGGTCTTTCCATGCCTTTGTTCCTCGGTTTACGTTTAACTCTCCAAAAAGCTGACATCATTGGAAAGATATTGTTGTGAAAATTCTGTTACTCAGCATTTTCAGTAACAAATACACTAAAAAAAGAATCCACATTTCTTTCCATATTCAGCTGATATGAAATTCTTTCCTGCTCCAGACAAGTGTTCTTTCCTCATAGTCCATGCTGCTTACTTGAGACACAAGCACAGAAAACATCCTCGCCTGTATTTTAATGAGAGGGCAGCTACTGCACTTCTGTAAGACTCTGCTCCTGTCTCATTTGCTGTAGGCCTTGTTCTTTCAATAGATCAATGAGAATTTAATTCTCAGCTCTAACTAGTGAAGTCCCTTCTGAAGACTCCCTTTCATGAAACAGTCATATGAGAGCTCCTGCAAGAAATGGCTGAAATGTGCAGAGGGGAAGCTGACAGTGGAATATAAATGTCTATTGCCTGTGGATTAGTATCAGCTGACTGGCTGCAACCTGTACTGCATAAGATTATTAAACATCAGGGCAGACAGCACACACCAATTAGACAACTTTAAAAAGCCAGTTAGATTATTGGAAAACCTTCACTTGCTTTTTAAGAAGTCCCCATTTTAATCCTTTTACCTCAACTTCTACATGTGTTGAGGGATTTGAATCAATAGATAATTTTGGTTCTCATTAACACTGCAAAAGAAGATTCATCTTCACAGAACACTTTTGGTAAACGAAATGCATACAGAGTCATTAGTGCACAGTACCTTAATCACAGCTGCAAGGTAATTAGTTTTAATTTCAAGAGACATGTCTTAAATTAGAAAAAAGGAAATGAACATCCAGTAGCATTTCAACTTATTAGATTTTTAAAACATATCCACAAGTGGGGAATGTGGCAGATCACTAAACAAAGCGCTACTGACCTGATCACCACAGTAAATGTGTCGTGATGGCTACAATGTGCAAAATACTTAAGTTTTTGCTGCTCTGTGATATTGAGAACCTGCCTCTACATGTTTTAACCTCCAGACCAAGTGTGTTAAATTATATAAAGTAGCACACTTTAAGCAAATAAGCAGATAATTACAAAGGCTAGTGTTTGTTAAATAAAACTTACATTAGTAAGTTAGCTACATGGTATCCTGTTAAATTAGAGATGGATGACTGACAAAGATGTTACTTAGAACTGGTTTAAATTCTCATACAGATCTTGGACTAGAAATTGAGGCTATGTCTACCCAAAGGTTGGCAACGGAGTCTTCATTTATTCACTCTAATTTAAGTTTCATGTGCCAGTAATATGTTTTAATGTTTTTAGAAGATCTCTTTCTATAAGTCTATAATATAGAATTAAACTATTGTTGTATGTAAAGTAAATAAGGTTTTTAAAAATGTTTAAAAAGCTTCATTTAAAAATTAAATATAATGGCGGAGCCCCCGGATTGGTGGCCAGGACCTGGCACTGTTAAGTCCACTGAAAGTCAGCTCGCGTGCTGCCTTCGGTACCTGTGTCATGAGGTATGGCCTACACGTCTAGCCGTCTTACATGTGAGACCTCCACGGCACAACCTGTGCTACAACGCAGCTGATGTGCCCTGCGTCAAGGTCACCTGTGTTCTAGCCTCGGTCTAATGCTGATAGGACAATACCCTTGACACAGTTGGCAGCAGCTATGTCAGCTAGGACGAGGCAGTCCACATGTGCACTGTTCACACTGATACCTTTTATCACTGGGGAGGTTCCCACATCGTTGACTGACAAACAGGGTTTGCACAAATATGCCTGTGTCAGTCAGGTCTATAAATAGTCAAACCCCTGAAATTCAGTATGATTAGGTCCAAGCCCTCTTAAGCCATTTCTAGTGCAAATTTTTGTTGGGAAAAAAAAAAAAAAAAAAAAAAAAAAGAGATAAGCATAGGAGTTTGCTGATATTTACATCTTTACAACTGAGAGATACTGAGCTCATTAAAAGTCAGCTGTACATGGGTTGACACCACCACCTTAGAGATTAAAAACACCAGACTATCAGTCAATTTCCTCTTTCTATGCAGGATTGTTTCTATAATGCATTTTCTAATGCTATATCTAGCACAATTTTAAGATATCCCATCTCTTGCTGTTTACAGCAGGATAATCCCATTGAAATAATGAGGTTTTGTTCTAATTCTTCCCAATTTAATTGATACCTGCTTAGGAAATGGCAAAAAAAAACCAAAACCCTTTTTTCCTTTCCCCCCACTTCTTTGTGATATATGAAAGGAGCCTAGAAGTGTCTCCTGCTTGTTTTTTCCATTCTAAATTCACATCTGGTGCACTCTGGAACTATATTAATATCAGGAAAAAACATACTGTCTAAAGGTTAGAAAACAAGTGGTGAGGGGTTGCTGGAGAAGAGGGGAAGAGCTGGCAACAGCACAGGGGACTCTCAACCCTACTTTATCAAGTCAGATATGTAAAAAGGGAACAAGCCCAAGTTTTGCAGAATTCTTTGCAGGTTACAGACATGCCTCTCATAGTAGCCATGCTCATATAGCATCTCCACTGATCACTGCCTTCAAACTCTTTCCTCTCCTGACTTCCTCCAGGTGGGTTTCACTGTGTATAGAGACAGCCAGTGTGAGTTAAGGCTGATGATGTGAACATGATTCGTAATCTCAGTAGGATTGGAAGGAGGTGGCAATAGCATGGAGAAAATACCTTTCTTGCCTTATCCTGCAAATAGCTTCCAGAGGATTTAGGAGGAGAATGTATGGTGAGGGTACCTTCATAGAGAAGATTAACAGACTCTACCACCAGCTAATTAAGTGCCCAGTGATACAGATGACATTTTAAAGTGAAGCACAAATATAAAGAGGAATTAGGAACAAAAAGTCAGAGCCCCCTTTCCAGTGCAGCTT
The DNA here is from genome assembly GCF_003597395.2 of Chelonoidis abingdonii. Lineage (NCBI taxonomy): Eukaryota > Metazoa > Chordata > Testudines > Testudinidae > Chelonoidis > Chelonoidis abingdonii. The sequence goes on from NC_133769.1 coordinate 200,098,302, forward strand.
CTGAAGAAGCTGCACATTTACTAGCACTCTCTCTGGCTTTAACAGAACTATTTTTAAGTTTTGTTGAAATTCAAGAGCATGGGAGAATTGTAAAGAATAAAGAAGTGTTCCAAATATAAACAGGGGAAGTAGAGTTAGCAAGTTAAAAGATATTTGTTGTCACTATAAATATATTCTGTACTGAAAAAAAACACAGACACCCCTCCCTGTCTTTTAATTCGAGACTTAAAAAACAACAACCACCACCACCACCAGACACACAACACAACACTTTAAAGTGGAAAAAAACAAAACAACACACTGAACTCAAAATTCCTCCCCATGAATCATATAAGTTATTTATAATGAGAAGCTCCTTCAAAGATAGACATTTCCAAATATTAGAAAATGCAAAACAGGTGATAATGTTTCATTTACACAAAATGAAATTTCCACCTCATTAAATTTACAAGTTAGTTACAGTTCTTACTCTCTTATAAGAGTAATAACTACTAAAACACAGTTCCTTAGCACAGCCAAAGCACAGGGCTGATCACAGAATTCATATACCTTGCTTTAGACAGCTGATGGTTCATGGAAGCAGTGTGAAATGGGACATCACAGCCTCTTACATAATTCATACATAAAACTATTAAAAACTACAGAAAATCCAACCACAGCAAGAGTATCCATAGCCAAGTTAGCAATAGATACCATTAATATGTGGACCATTTTTCTGCGAAGAAACATTCATTTCAGACCTCATTACAAATCATGCAGGTATCCACACAAATTTTAAAAAAATAAAATCTACACACACTACTTCCCCCACTTTTGAAAAATATAATTTTATACTTACTATAAAATGATTCCCCAGGAAAATCTAGAGATGAAGTTTAAAGATAATCTTCTGCTTTACATACAAGTTCTGTTTATGTTTCATGCATAGGAATGCTTTCTCCTATCTACCAAAGGAAAGGCTACAAGCTAGTATGACATAAGGGATCAGGAAACAAGAGGCCAGGGGCTTTTTCCTTCCTTTCAACTATGATAACCTAATAGTGGTATTTGGGGATCGGTTTATGACTCACCAAGACACATTTGCAACTAAAACAAAATGATAGGAAACCACAAGAAATAGATATATAGAGAGAAAGCAAGTGAGCAAGCAAGCACGGGGAGGAAACACAGAGAATCAATGAGCTCAGTCTTACATAGTCTATACTCGCTGCACAGTAAATTCTGTAGAGCTTGGGTTACTAACGCAGCATCAATTATGCAGCAAGAACTTAAAATACAACAGCCAGCCAGCCAGCCCTTTTAAAGTAATCTTACCATATGTACTTGATTCAGCTTCAGCAAACACTAATCTCCACAGACCATTTTGTGCAGTATTCACTATTACCACAGCTAGAACAAACTACCAAGCCATGCCAGAACTCATCCCTTAATAGAGAGCAATTAGCAATCTATTTGTGCAGCCTGTTAACTATAATTGGAGAGTTCTGCTTTAATCAAAGGTAGATTGGTTGTAATTAGTTTTGCATTTAAGCTGCTAACATGTAAACTATACTATTGATTTAAGGCAATAATATAACTTTTGTGCTTCACCCCTTTGGAAATTACTAAAGAGAAAAGGAGAGGAAAATGTGATAAATCAGTCTGGAAACGCATTCAGCTCACCTGCCCAAGGGGAGGAAGTGATAAAGGTGCTATATTTCAATATGTGAAAGCATTATCACACACCACAGAAGATCAGAAGCAGGTCTACTCTTTACCCCTCATGGATCCAGAACACAGCTGTTACTCAACAGGTGTTGACGTGCTGTAATCAAGGCTGTAATTTGTTACACTCTGTATCACTTGTAAACACCTTAAAAGTAAGATCAACATTTTCCTAGGGAAGATACTCTAATCATGCACAGCTGTGAAGTCAGCATGTCAGCTGTGACTCTACTGCACTTTAGGTCTTTGTAATGTGAAAATGAAAATCTCTCACCTTGCTCATCCTATCCGTCTCATCAGCGGACTCCAAATCAGGCACTTCTGCTTCCTCTGGAGCTGCCTCAGCACAGCTGTCTTGTTCACTGAAAAGGGTGTGCCCTGCCAAAATTGACATGTATGCGGAAACAAAATAGTGGGTTATGCAAAATGTGAAAAGTTTAGAGCAGTGAATAATGAGCTTTCATGAATATTCAGGTTCTCATCCTGCAATGAGCTCGGCAGGCATCTGTGCCAGTGCTTCCTTGGATGCACAGGGGCCTACCAGCATTCAGCTCACTGCAGGAGCAGGGCCTAACAGGAATTTGAGCACAAAGGTTTCATGGCCACATATGAAATTTGATTGAACTATAAACACTGATCACATAATGTTATGGGCCTGATTGAAGTTAGAGGCCACAAAAGCTGATGCAAAGTTAAGGCCAAGCTCCATGTTGAGATTAGGTTTTATAAAGCTCCAACCCTACAAAGGCCTGTGCTTAACTTTATACTCCAGCAATTCCACTGAGCTCATTGTGATTATTCATGTGTAAAGTTGAGTACATCTTTCCAGGATCCAGGCCTTAGTTAACATTTCCTCCATACAGCCTTATATTGGAAGATTAATAAATTATAGTTTATAGTTTTACATTAAATTTTTCTTTTAATGTTAGAATCAAATATACTTTTACAGGGATTTTTTGAGTTATACTATTAATTGACAATTGCATCTTTCTGTATGCAATATACTAAAGTAACTGCATTAATCTGTATCTTGGCAGTCTTAGGACTACATTTTTTGATACAACAGTCCATAAAGATATCTTTGCAGGTACTTCCCAAGACCATGAACACTTAAGCACATGTGTAATTTTTTCACACAAGTAGTCCCACTGAACTCAGTAGGACTACTCATATACTCAAAGCAATGTGTGTGTATATATAGATAGATAGATATAAAAGGTGTGCAGGAGCAGGGCCTTTGACTCATGCAGCTGTGAGTAGAAATGTAAGTAAACTTGTTTTATGCCCCCTGGAAAGCCAAATTTTACATAAGTTAGCTTTCTAGTTATCTAACAGGGGAATGAATAGTTATGGTGTTCTAACTAGAGGGGAGAATGGAGGCGTACCAGAAGTTTCCTCCTTAAGAAACTTATTCCTATATGACATTCATGGATCTCAAGTAAATATAAAGGCAACTCATTTGCTTTTCAGAAGCACCTTTGAGAGCCTGGGATAAAAACTGTCCCTAACAGGAATAATTTAACAGTATTCAGCAAGGGAATGAACAGCATCAACGACAGGAAAATCTTCCCAAATCTCAAGTCAATCTGAGTGCTGCTGCACTGGAATTTTGTGCCAGACTAAACAGACACTCCAGAGAAGCTAAGTATTTGTGTCTAGATTTTAACTTTTTTTCCCATTAACTCATAACTACAAGTTCATTCAAGGTTGTCACAGTCCTGCAAATCAGATGAACGTGAACAGACCCCTGTTGCCTGCACTGAGCCCCATTAACATCAGCAGTGCGCCGCACAGGTGCAAGGGTCCACCTGCATGAATTGGGGTTACTATTTATATGTAGTCTGTATTGTTCTTTATAGCATATGAGTTTTTACATTATGTAAGTTATCTAAAGAATAATATATCAATAAGCAATGAAACAACAAGAAAGAATATCAAAGGAAGAAAAAAAAATTGTGAATATCCCATGTTAGCTTTTTTGTGTGTGTGGCATTAGTAATCCAGTTTTTAACCTTTCAGCAATCCAACAAAAAATTATGCTCTAGTTATATGCAACATGCTGGAAAAACCTATTATCTATTTCTTTGATTCCCAAAGGGGATATAAGCAGCTCTTTTAAATTACTAGGTATTTTCTGTAAGATGTTTTGATTTATGTAGGTCACTGTTTTCTTCTATATAAATTAGCATTTTGGTAATGTTTTCAGCCTAGACCAATAATGGCACTGCTGTAGCTCTCATGTTGTAAATAAGAAAACAGAAAGCACATACCAACTACAAAACAGATTTATACCATTGATATTTCTCAGCTGTATTCAGTGGGGGTTTGAGTGAAAAGATTATGGGTTACTGTCTGGGTGTTCTGATTCAGAGTGAATGGCAAGCCACTGTAATGATTAGTGTGCTCAAAATCTTCCGTCAAGTCTATTTCTTTATTCTGTGGGTGCAATGAAGTGGAATTCATTATTATATCTGGAAATAGAGATGTATTTTAAGAAATGTACTAGACACATCAGAAAATTCAATTCTGCTTGCCCTTCACTGAAGTTCACAGAAATTTAAAGTTAGTACAGTTGCTACTATGAGTGTTTTGCTAAAAAATTAAAGTTGGGCCAAGAAGGCATGTTAGGGCAGGCTTTCTAGTTCTCATTTGAAGACAATTCATACTTGACTTTGGGCCTGGGTTCAAGAGTGCCAAAATATCATCAAAACTTCTCTCAAGCTTTTAGCCACAAGCAAAAACTCTGCAAGATCTTGCCAGGGCTGCCCAGAGGATTAAAGGGGCCTGGGGTCTTCGGCGGTGGGGGGCCCCCGCTTCGGTGGTAATTCTGCTCCAGGACCCGCTGCCGAAGTACCCCGATGACCAGTGGTGGGCCCCCCCGCCACTGAATTACTGCAGAAGCGGGACCCGCCACCGAAGTGCTGAGTCTTCGGCGGTAATTCGGTGTCGGAAGAAGCTCGGGGGGGCCCGGGGTCCGTGAGAGTTTTCCGGGGGCCCCGGAGTGAGTGAAGGACCCCACTCCAGGGACCCTGAAAAACTCTCGTGGGGCCCTTGCGGGACCCAGGGCAAATTGCCCCACTTGCCCCCCTCTCTAGGAGGCCCTGGATCTTGCAAGATTTTCACCATCCTGAGCTACATCTGAACCAAATTCAGAAAATGTGACCCTGCTGGTTTGTCTCCAACTTGTAGAAACCAGTACACAGCTGAGTGACCTTTGAATTAAAAATATTCAAAAATAGTAGAGAGGAGGTTCATATGGGAGGTTCCCATGGAGGCTTATCTCCACTGTGCTGAAAAATCTAAGATCTTGATCTTGACAAGGTCTGGTTTTAATGGGTTAAGATAGATGATAATGAAATGCATTTGTGGAAGTGTTTGGTTTCTAAGAAATTAAATCTGTGCTGAGCCTCTCATTTCTACAGCTTAGTCCATCAAGTTTTATTACTTTCTGACTCCTTTACTAATATCTAGCAAAACTCTTAAATCCCCTAGAATATCCATTTAAAAAAAAGGGAAATGTGCAAAATATCATGAGTTTGGCTTGCGCAGCCTGTGTTTGTCCACTACAATTAATTATTCATTATAAGCAGTGCGAAATACAGCCCACAATTATTTCTCACCCTAAGCCAACGAACAGCATGCCTTTTATAGCTATCAGGACTTCTTTTCCTGTTACTACTCAGACACCGCTTTAATCTACTTCCTGCAGTGTAAACACTTCTACCCAATACAGACAGCAATCTTTCACTTACATCTTAATGAACAGTCACCCAATGCATGTTCTGCATTGTTCTTTCACACAAAAGTCTTAGGCTGTCAAACACAATGTCTGCTTTAATAGGGGTATCCGCTGGTAGTTATACTTTGCCAATGAAATCAGTAATGTTGAATGTTCTTACAATATCTATTTAAATACGTTGCAGTTACTGTCCCCTTACTGTTGGTTCATTACATTGTTTTATTCATATCCTGTAAATCTTTATTTAGCTATTCATGGAGCTCTGTAAGGACAATGTACTAAGTTCTCTTTTGCTGTAACTGTAGACAGTCTAGGCATATATCACTTGTTAATGAAGACAGCAAATGGTTTCACTTTTTATGAAGGAATTAGAAAGAGAAATCCAGAAAGCAGCAAAGGGGCAGCAAGGAGGCTAAGCACATGAGTAATCTCACTGAGATCAACAGGACTGCCCTGACGCTTAAAAGTCGGACATGTGTTTAAGTACCTTGCGAAACCAGGGTAACAATGACCACAAAAATAGCTGTCCTTTTTAGGGCTGTTTGTAAGAGATTTCGCTCTGTTGTTTGTTCTACCCGATGCATAAGAAGAGTTTGGTTTTTTAAAAAAAATAAATTAAAGGGAAACTGTCAGGGTTCAGGTCCAGCACAGAATTCTCATACTTACAGTAGAACCTCAAAGACAGGGGGCTTAGGGCTGCAGTCATGCGGGGGGGGGGGGGGGGGGGGGGGGCGGTATCAGGGCTCCAGGCAGGGGGTGGAAGTCAGGACTTCTTACCCTTGGGAGCACTGGGGGTCAGGGCTTTGGCCTCGCAGGAGGTGCTGAGGGCTCATGGCTTTAGCTATGCGTGGAGCGCTGGTTTCAGTCCCAGCACTCCCACCATAGCTAAAGCCCCAAGCCTTGGGGCACACCCTATCCTGGCTGAAACCGGGGTTGGAGCTGTGGGCAACCCTGAGCCCTAGAGCCCTGGTGCTCACAAGGGTCAGAAGCCCTGACCCTGCCCAGAGCCCCAACCCTCCCCTCTTCCCTCCACCTCCGTGGCAGAAGTCTGTAATGTTCAGAGTTATGGACAATCTCCATTCCTGAGGTGTCGGTAACTCTGAGGTTCTACTGTAACGCTAACTAATAAGAATGGAACTAGAAGGGGGAGTGATAAGACAACATGCACACTCAGATTATATGTATATCCATAATAAAGCTGTTGAGATTTTACAGAAAAAAACTGGTAATTTTTAAGTAGGTCCCTGAGCTTTACAGTCTAAAAACTGAAGTGTTAACAATGCTGCTTTCTAACTGGTTAAAAAGCAGTACAATTGGATACAGAAGGGTTTCAGAAGGTCGAGGAACAAAAATTCTAAACACAGCTGGCAGAAACAGACCAAGTCACCAGAACTTCCTCTGAGATTTTATGTTCACAATGTTTAACATAATAAGGGTTGTAACAGCAACAGTGATCTGTTCCTCCGGCTCTTCGTTTCTTTACCTGGTCACTGCCTAATGGGCAATATCTTCAAATTACCATCCAGTAAGTCCTAGTGAAACTTTAAGACCATGTAAAGAACCAGTAATGATATTTTAAACATGCTACATGAAACCCCAAATTAGAAGTCTGCCTCACAAAAATAACCCAGACAAAACTAAGGTCACTGTTACTCTTAACTTGCTCTGAAATCCAAATTTACTTGGTCTGGGGGAACTGGCAAGAGAGGAAGACAGGGAAAAAAAAAGAGAGATTCTTACAATGCAGTGAACATTTTGTTTTTACAACAAATGAATCTTTCACTGTGACTCTGTTTTTCCTGCTCGCAGAGTGACAAATCACAGACTGCTCAGGAACACTTAACTGTTTCATAACTGGCAAATGAATGTATTCATTCAAAATAGTGATATACCTGTTTTACCCCCTACACCACATGAAGTGATTTGTAAGGCTCTTGGTTGTCCCTGTATTTTGCATAGTGTGTCCTATGTCTTCCGATGCTGTAATCTTATACAAAACAAGAATATTTAGAGCCTTGCCCCCAAACTCTAGTACATGAAGAAGGAGCTCACATATCTCCACATGGAGGCCATATGGTTTCACTATGCAGAAGAGAAGTAGGGAATGCCTTAAGAAATTATGGCTAAAAAATAACCTTTAGGGCATCTTACTAACCTAGTGGCAATGATCTATGCTGAGTTTTGGGAAACCTACCTCTGGATTTCTAGTCCCCATTCTCTTACTCCCTGGACTGAATGAAGTTGTGTGTTGCAGAGGAAAGACACTATTCTTGGGGAAGGGAAAGGGCCTTGAGTGGTCGTTTTAGCTAATTACGGGGAAAATGTTGAGGGTCTCCAGAGGGAGTCCTAACACGTAAGTGCTTTTCAAACAAAATTATAATGGCTGTGCTGGGGGGAAGAGAAGATTAAAGCCTGGGAGAAAATTAAAAGGTGAGAGGAGGAAATCTTCGTGGTCTTGTAACAGGCCCACAGAACCCCTCAGGGGAAAAAATGTACCTCTTCTTCACCTTGCTATACGTCAAAATCTTAGTAGCCTAATTAATCACAAAAGAAACAAGAGTAGCTAAGAGCCAGTGGGTCCAATGGGGTTTACATTGCTGGAATTTTGGTTTGGTTTTCTATTAACCTCCCACCTCTAAACATACACAAGCAAAAAAATATCCAATATCAACATTTTTAAAGGCTTCCTAAAATGATCAGAATCTAAAATATTGACCCAATTATCAGAATTATCTACCAAAGCACCTTTGGTAAAAGTTCCATCCCACACTCTCTGCATGACATGCAGCAAATTGCTACAGTGAAGTATAGCATCTAAAGCCACATAAACATAATGGTCCAGCCAGATCCTGAGCCCAATAATGTTAAACTCCAGTGTTAGGTGGATTTTCTTTTAGCTCGGTACAGAAATATAAGTGTACACACTATAAATAAAGCATGTGATACAAACCACTGAGCTGATTTATATAGCCAGCCAAGCTGGCAGTACTCAGCTAGGATACAAATAAATAGGTCAATGGGTATTTCATACTTGATTGCTTTGGACAAGAAGTCACAGGGCTGAAACCAAAAATCTGAGACACAGCTACAATCCCAGATATAATAATAAAATGTACCTCTATTTAACTTACATTTCAGATGGTAAAACTCAAATAATGCACAGGGGCTAGAAGAATAAGAGCTTTGGAAAAACCTTTTATACTTCCTTCCACTGATGTCTAAAGAGATGGAAAATGATGGAGGAGCTCTAAATGCTTGCCTCCAAACCTCAACCTTTGAAGTAAGTCCCAAATCCTATCCCCACTTTAATCTAAAATCTTCCCAGTTAGAATGTGTGTGTTGTTCAGTTTTAAACATTTTTAATACCATGCTTTAGATGCATATGGCAATTGCAAGCACTTTAACAAGGTAAAATTGTGTTACTGAAACTTCTGTAAGCACCTCTGAACCATCTGCTGAAATACTATTTTGTTACTTCCTCCAATTCAAATTGAGATATTCCTACTCTTCCTTCAGCAACAGTGAAATAAAGGGAAAACGATACCCACCTCCCCAATTTCCCTGCTATGGGGAAATAATTCCGGCAAAAAGGTTCTAGCCTTCCCTATGACATATAACCCCTGCACTGGAAGGGTAGTAACTTACTCAAACTGGGATCAAGATGCTCTTACCTCAAGAAAGACAATTAAGTGATTTTATATGTGTAAGGGTGACATCTTGTGGCCAAATATAAAAATCTCAGGTATGGAATTTATGATTACCCACACCTCATCCTTACAACTGCTTTTTAAACACAATCATTCAACTACTGTTAATGCCTGTTTGTGTTCTATCTGCTAGCTAACAATTTCGAACATGGTCAATTTTTAGGAGCCTTCTTCAGAGCAGGAAAAGAGAAAAAAGAAAATAGAAAAACTACTCAATTCTATGTTATTCTAACCAAATTTTTAAAGGAACTTCTGAAAAAATAGATCAAACAAACAAACACACTTAAGAGTGTCTTTTGTTTTGGGGTAGTCACATATTTAAAAAGCCAAACAAAAACTCGCACGTTTCTCTGACCAAATATTTTCCAAATCACTACCTAGCCAGGGAATTTGTGGTTGCAATTCAGTGTAACCACAGGTCACGTCATAAATTCCCAAGCTCCTGTTGATAATCTAACCACAATGTTTAGGGCCAGATTCTTATCTCACACAGGTGTAAATCAGGAGAAACTCCATTGTGGTCAATGGAGTTACACTGCTGTATGTTGGAACCAAAGTGGACCCATTTTATGTTAATTTCCTCAGTGGAGATTGTTACCTTGGTTACTGCCGCTATACATCATCGCACTGTCACTCAAGTCAGACAGATTTTCCATGCGACATGGAGGTGATTGCATTAACTTCTGCCCCGCCTCTATCTCTGGATAAGTACGCACTGTAAGGCACAGTGAAGGCTGAACAAGGGCATCTTTCAGCATGGTTGAGTCCAGGTCTTCAGCTCCTCTTTTGTTAATTTCAACAATTTCGTCACCAGCTTTAAGGCCTGCAGAACAGAAAGTAACAGGTAAGTATCACACAGTAAGTTTCTGTTGCCCATGTCCCCCAAAGACCTCAGTCTGTGTATTTATGAAGTGCTAGTAACTGTGATGTCTAGACATAACATAAACATTTATGATTCCAAACATGCAGAAACTTGATGGATGTGAAGGGATCACTGATGGATGCTGATTTTTGTGAAGAGATCTATCTTAAGGTTTTCTACGACGTCCCATCACCATAGTATCATTGTATTGCTGTCACCACGTGATACATTTACCATGTATTCACTGAATTTCACCGTATGCCCTTTGTGAGTGAAGAAATAAACTTTTCTTTACATCATTTTCTAGGAGAAAAACCATGCACAACATTTACAGAACACACTGTTTATAAATAGACTCAGACTTCTAAAGCTTTCCAGTTTATTGGTGAAGAAAGTATTAGTGTGAGATGAATTCGGACAGGAATCTACTTTCTTTCTTCACATTGACCTGGGGGTTAGAATGAGAGAAAATGGATCATAGAAATAAGACACTAATTAATTCCTCAAGACCAGCATGTCCAACGTTCTGCTGTCAACACAAAAAACATGTTTAACCTTAAAAGTAAATTGTGCCAAGAAAGTCAAACTTCCAAGTTTCAAAACATCACAATTCTCATCATAACTGGAGTCATTTAGCAGAGAGTGTCTGTTAGAAAATGTTTAGGGCAAGATTGTGGCTTTACATTCGTGGTTGCATTGCAGGGGTGGGTAGAAGGAGAAGCCATGTAATGGTGGCCCTTCTCTGCTGATCAGTGCACAGGAAGCGATGGGAGAGAGGCCCAACCATGACCCCACCCTTTCATGGAGACTAGCACCATAATTCATTTTAACTCAGGGGAGCTCGTCTTTTTGAATACCCGGACTCCCCTCCCCCAAACTCATTCCCTGCATTTAGCTGGGATGGCACCACCCCTTTAGGAATATGGGAAGAGCAAGGTAGCCATGACCCCTTGCACTGAGACCTCCTCTTCTAGATTTCTAGCACTCTGGTATTGCGTAGGAGGACTCCGCCTGGACTCTGCAGACGGCTTCTTGTGCGCCTGCCCTTTCTTGCTCACCAAAGGTGAGCCACCGTCTAGCCCAGGAGTCAGCAACCTTTCAGAAGTGGTGTGCCGAGTCTTCAATTATTCACTTTAAGGTTTCAAGTACCAATAATTCATTTTAACATTTTTAGAAGTTCTCTTTCTGTAAGTCTATAATATATAACTAAATTATTGTTGTATGTAAAGTAAATAAGGTTTTTAAAATGTTTAAGAAGCTTCACTTAAAATTAAATTAAAATGCAGAGCTCCCCAGACTGGTGGCCAGGACCCAGGCAGTGTGAGTGTCACTGAAAATCAGCTCACGTACCACCTTTGGCACCTGTGCCATAGGTTGCCTACCCCGGTCTAGCCCTCAGTATTTACAAACTAGTGAGTATAATACAGAAAAGGGAGAGGAGGAGGATTACTAGCCAAAAACCTTAGGGTGAGAACTAGGGAAGTACTAGGTAGGTGGGATAAGGCTCATAGCCAAATGGAAAAAAACCAGGGATTTGGGGCATTTCCCCAGTTCTGCCTTTTCTAGCGTCTCTGTTTCCATTTTTGCAGTAGCAAAAGACATTTTATGATGGAAAACTGCTTTTTCCAATAGACAGATGCTGGGATTTACTGGTTGGTTTGAGCACTGTGTTGTCTCTTCCCATCAGCTATTCATAGCTCTCCTCTCTGGCAGAACTGGAGTGCCTTATGTTCTCATAGTGCAATCCCTGAGGTAAAAGTCATCTGAACACGTGACTCAATCACCGACACTCTCTTTATAAAGCAGAATTAGCTATATAGTTTATTTAATTTTCTTCACACTGACGAGTGCTTTATTGAAAGAGGCAAGCCATTATGATGGCTAAGGAAAAGAGGCAATGTCCCTAACTGAAATAGAATTGGATTTAGGACTTTAATTTTCCTCCTCCCTAGTCCTGAAAACATATTATATCCTGTCACATACACCCTCTAATGCTAAATTTATTGTTTGGAAATGTATTCATGGTATTTTTCCAATTTTGGGCACTATCTGGAGAAAAAACAGCTGGCTCCAACTCAGCCCAGGAAAGACAAAGGTGGTGATGATAGATAAACGGAAGCATTTTGAAGATCCAGCAGAGAATGTGACCTCACTCTCAACAGGCAGTTTGTACATCCTGGCAGCCAGCTGCATGCTGGACTAACTTTCATTATGAGGGGGGCCCCCAGGGTCAATCCAGGCTGAAGCATGTCACAGTGATCTGTTCTGGAGGTACTGATTGCATTGATTAATGTAGCTAGGCTAGGTCATTGCAACATGCTGTACCTTGGGCTGGCCCTGGAGGTCACCTGAAAAAGAAAGCTAGTTCAACACATCACTATTTGTTTGGCAGAGCAGACCGACTTGAGCACATCACAATAAATAATATTCTGCACTGGCTGCCTAGCCAGCACTGGGCTGATTTCAAGATCCTGGTCCTTATCTTCATATCCCTAGCCAGGCTCCATCCTGTTCATCTGCAAAATCACCTCTTGCTCCACACCCTAGTGTGTCAGCTGCACTTGAAAGGGGTGCTCAGGCTGATGGACAGCGGAAATTGCAGGGTCAGAGGACAAGCTGTTCTTGGTGGAAGCTGTTTAAGCACAGAGTTCTCTCTATAGGAGATCATTCAGACCGTGAGTCTTGCCATCATGAGGGCAGGATGCAAGACTCAGCTCTTTCAGCAAGACTTCCCCTAAGAATTGCATTGTGAATCCAGCTGCATCCTCCAGGAAATAAGCTGCCCAGATTTGATTCTGCTTAAATAAGTGGCTTTACATTTGGTGAAATGGGGAGGGATGTCAGAGGAGGCTGTGGGAGCTTGTTCTTCTTTAGGGGGAAAAAAAGATACCTCTCAGGGTTCGTCCACACTGCAGCTGTGAGTGTGCTTCCCAATTCATGTATGCAGCGCACTAAAAATAGCAGAGCAGCCAGGGGTAGCACAGGCAGCGGTTTGGGCTAGCTTTCCACATATGTACCCAAAGGGTCCAAGAGGTTTTGTATTTGGACGGCTAGCCCAAGCTGCCGCCTGTGCTGTTTTTAGCATGCTAGCTCAAGCAAAGCTAAAGTGGATTTGTCTACCTGAGCTGGGGAGCACCCTCCAGCCGAAATTTGGATGTGCCCTAAACATATATAATTGTGCCCAGATATACCTGTGGTGCTGGTAACCATATAGCTATAAAACAAAACAACAACAATAAGCTGGTCCAAAAATTGCAAAATTCAAAATTTATTGATTAAAAAGGGGGAAAAAAATGTCAAAAAAATTCCCATCATTTGACCAGGCCTAATAATAATATTCACCTATCATCTGTAACTGAGAAATATAGTCACTATTTCTCTCTCAGTTATAGGTATCTTACAGTTTTACTTACGATAATAGTAGGTAAAAAAAATGTTCACACAGAAGTGTGATTTTTTTTAAGTTGACCCTGTTCTTTTGAAAAGACCAATTTCCCATTGACAACTTAGTTTAGCATTTCAAAGCCAGAGTACCCAATTTTCTTTGTTTGCTTGTTTGTTGTCTAGAATCTTGCTCAAATATCTTGTAAAATTCAGGAAACTGCACTTGATATTTCCAAACTTGTCGCAGGAGGACTGCCCAGACCTCCCTTCCCTGCCCTTTTATATTTGCCTTGACTCACCACAGAACCCCAGAGCCTTTTGTTTGCCTACCTATGCGCTTGCATTGTGTAAGGAGAAATGTTAAAGGCATTTTCCAGGAAACTTCATACACCCTGGCCAGAAAGATGGTGGCCATTCATATGGGAAGAGAGTGGGGAGTGGAAAGTGACAGGAAAAAAGAGTGGAGGATCTTCATGGTTCTGAAACAGATGTAGAGACCTCCAAAAACACTACTGAAATCCTCTTAGCTGATTACACCCTTTGGGTCAGTTCTCTGGCCTAGTCAGCTCTGTTACATCCCAGGTTCAGATCAGCCATGGCTGAAAGCAAAACTAGGGACAGTGATCTTAGCCACTGGAGTGAAGATGTGCCATTTATTTTATTCCTTCATCTCTTAGTATCAGTTCTAGAGTGGCTTTATGGACCACTTACTTGTCTTTCTCGCTGCAGTACCTGGTGATCCTGCTATGTAAGAGAAGGGGTGGACAGAAAAGCAGTTCAGAATGAAGGGTGACTGCACATATACTGTAGTCAATCCCAAATCATTCCATAGGTTGGATGGGAAGGTAGACATATGCTAAGGCAGCATTTCTCAACCCACGGGTCGCATGTGGCCCAATTAGCACACAGTTTAGCTGTGTGCTAAAGGCTATGTGCTCTGGGCTCCCAGCTGCCCTGCTGTATGGCAGGCTCTGGGCTCCCAGCTGCACAGTGGGCTCTGGGCAGCTGGCTGCCATCCGGCCACACACAATGGGTTCGGGTCCTGGCTGCCCCCCAACCCGACATTGTAGGGGTTCCCACACAGCAGGGTCTGGAGGTATAATCCCTGCCCCCTGTCCAGCTCTCTGCTTCTGGTCCCACTCTGTGGAAGGGTCTCTGGGCAGAGGGCGCTGAGCATAAGGGTTTGGGGGCGGGGGGTCACTGTGGTTCTCAACCTGTGGCCCAAGTATCACTTTGTGGGCCACATATGTGGCCCATGATAAATAGGTTGAGAACCACTATGATAAGGTATGTGGGGCCCTTGCAAACACTTCTCTGGGACAGGCACAGACTTTTTGTTCTGTGTTTGTACAGCACTTAACACAATGGAGTCCTTCTGGTCTATGACTGGCACTCCTGACTGCTGCTGCCATACCAATAATAAAATAACAACAACAAAGAGACTATTTGAACTTGGATAGAAGTCTTCCAGTATCTTTTACCTTTCTTGAAAGCCAGACCCGCCTCTTTTACACGGTTCACATAAAGCCGACGAAACCCTTCTTCTTCCACAGAAGAGAGAGAAAAGCCTACAGAAATACCAAGCGACACAATTAAAACATCTTCAGAATTAGTTCTATAAAAACCCCAAGAGATATCTCAAGCACAATATCTGAGGGCACTCTTTTCCACAATAAGCAAAAGCCTTGATAAAGCAGTACCCGATCCTGTTGTGAGCATCCTTTACTCATGCAAGTAGTTCCATAGCAATAGTCAAGAAGTCTACTTGTGAGTAAGGATTATCCATGGGAGTAATGGGCTTTTCAGAATTGGGGTCCAATTTTTCAGGGAGTGAGGGGTAGTATTAAAGCTTAAAAAAAAACCGAAAAGGAAAATTACTAAATAAAAAAAAGTTACTTAAAAAGCTGAATTGAATTTTTGCGTTTACATAAATCATTCAAGTTTTATTTGGGGAGACCACAGCTGTAAATTGTTGGAATGCACTTAAAACTGTCTTGCCACAAAAGGTCACTTCAAGAAGTTGGATATTTGCAGACAAAATGTATACAATGTCACGGTTTGTGTCCCAAACCAACAAAGGCCAGGAAATTCAGAGTTATGGCTGACACTCACACAAGGCATAATAGTGCCTGCTCAAGCAGAATGTCAGCTTTTACTTTTTGAATTTCCTGGGCTGGGCTGGTTTGTAAAATGCTGCCTTTTTTCCTTTTCTCAGCTGCTGCTGGCATGACTTGTTATTCACCAAGTCTCAGTGCACATTTTTTATGGCTAAGTTATAAACCTGCAAACCAAAGATTTAGAATGGAAATAGTGACACAGAGTGCAAATGGTACAACTGTGTTTGATATCGGTGATTTTCTTTATCCATTACTTGGATTTAAAATAATGTCAGCTCTAATGTGTGTATAAAATAAAATGTATTTTATTAAATTTGTTTTACTTATTTATTATGGAGACTACCTAAAAAAGGATATCTGCTTTTCTGAAACTTCATGCACCCTAGATGTGTATTATTCTTTTTTTCAAAGAAAACTTTTATGAATCTCTAGGGAGAGATGCTTGTTTGACACGCAATCAGCCATTAGTCAAGAGGAAGCAGATGTACTGGGAGCCTATTCTGACTCTATGACTCCCTTCAACTTGATGTTTATGGATGGCAAGTTATTCTTTCATTCATCATTAAAAAAACAGGGGCCAGCCCACAGGCCTGTGACATATGGCCATTTATCACTTAACAACCAATTTGGAGACAGAAGCTGGGCTCCTCAACTTGGAATATAAATGGAATCTGTCAAGCTGACTTGATGCACAAGGTTAGTGGGGAGAGAAACTCTGAATAAACTGAAGAACAGCCAGGAAAAGAGAAATGGTAACTATGGGCTTGTCTTCACTGCAGAGTTAATCCAAGTCCCATCCAGTCACAAAACCCCTTAACTCAAGTGTAGCAGTGCATTTAACTTGACTGAACTGACTCACCGAGGCTACAGCACAAGTTAGCAGAACACACCAGCTGCTAGTCCAATCATTCTCTGCAGCTCAAGTGTTATTTTACAATGTGTGCTCAAGCTAGACCAACTCCAGAGGCATTAAGTGTAGATCAGCTAACACTGCCTATAACATGGCTCTTGAAAGATGTAATGGGACCAAGACATTGAAATGAGATACTTGTGAGCTGTTTACGAGCTATAGTGCCTCCTTCCAGAGAGAACCCGGTGAAAGTGGACAAGTTCAGCTGGAAACTCTCAGAGTTTACTGTAGGCCATCTCTACACTACAAAATTATGTCAACCTAACTTATGTCGCATACAGCCACTGCAGTTATTAAACTGCTTATGTGTGTGCATGCTTGGCTCCTTTGCACATCCTTACCAGAAGCACTTGTATCAACTGTATTGTCAGCGTGGAATGGCTTCTGAAAGCCAGTAATAATCAAAGTAAGCAACGCAGTGTCTACACTGACACTGTGTCAACTTAATTACACTGACTGTAACTCTACGCTGCTCAGGGAGGTGGTGTTACTAAATCAGCATAGAGAGGCGTTGGCGGGAGACAAATTTAAATAAAGACACTTCCACAGCTAGGTTGATGCAAAGCAGCTTACATTGACCTGTGTAGTATAGACCAGGCCTTAGGAGAGTTTCTCTCAACCACTTTGCTTGGGGAGTTGGGTTTGTCTGCCTTGAGTCGCTTTACCTTAGCGAAGTCATTTAACCTCTCTGCCTTTGATTCTCTAGCTGTTCCATGAAGAAAGTAACACTTCCCTACCTTACAAAGGCACTGTCAGGATTTATTAACAATTTGTAGGAAGATTAAAAGTGTACAAGAATTATTATTGTGATTATAGCTGGAATTCTCGCAATAGCAACAGTTAATGTTGCCTACAATTTCAGTAATGACAACACTTCTTTAAATAAGTTTCTCAAGCAGGCTGCACAAGGCCCATAGAATTTTGGTACATAGTGTTAAAATCTTAAAAACGTGCAGTAAGTTCGCTTTGGATTGAATGAAGCACAGTAGTGAAAGCACATGATAATTAGGAAGCAGTCTTTCACAGAGCAACTGAAGGTGGTAGGAGCACTGCCTCATTCAATACAATAGTTTAAGATCCTGCATAGGTGCATTCTATTGCTATCCAATTTAGGCTCCAATTCAGCAAAGTAACCCTATTCATGGAAGTACTTATACAGGAGCTTAAATGCTTTCCTGATATGTGGCTACAGTGTTGCCACACCATGGATTTATTATGGTTTTTTAAAAACTAGGACATTTAAAAAAAATCTCTTTGTTAAGACAGCAAAGTTTAGGGTCCCAATGCTATAAAGGCTTACACACATGCTTAGGGTTTTTTTTTCATATTGCCAGAGGTCAGTACGACTACCCTCTGCATGTAAACTTAAGCACATGATTTTGGTAGGACTGCAAAAGTCAGCACTGTGTTAAAATTGCAAAGGTTATGTTAATCAATATAAAGGCAATGTCAAGCATTAAAAATTCAAATGCACTTGCAGCTTTAACTTTTGACTCTCGTATTCATGCATTTCAATATAGGCTTAATATTACAAACATCACTTAAATATTGTTTTCACAGGACCCATGCCTTATTCAGAGCCCGATCCTGCTCCCATTAAAGTCAAAAGGAGTTTTGCTATTTCTTTCAATGAGTGCAGTAAGCATTATGATGGGTATTAATTGCCTGCAGTATCAGGCCCACCCATAAGACACATTTCCTGCCTCAAACAGCTCAACTGATCATTTTAGTTTACAATAGTTTGTTTTCGTTTTCTCCTTTTTTATGTTCCTGCTGCTAAATTAACCCAAAAGGGAATAAAGACAAGCCCTTAACTATTAAAGTCTTCCCAGGCACAACATAATTATTGAACCTGGGGTCATAATTGTGCTAGTTAATATGTATGTTTTAAATCTTTAGTTTTCAAATAGCAGCCAGTATCGTGGCTTTGCACCAGAGCTCAACATTCAAAATGGCCTATAGCTGTATAATAATCAGTTTTGGGATTCAAAATTATTCTATTCATTAAAACAGAATATTTGGATAAACATTAAAAGATGCGGATCGGCTGCCCAGGGGTAGACTGCAAAAGAAATGTAAAAATACTGCAATTGCCTGACCAAAGGGAAATCTTGCCAATATAAAAGCTTGTAATTTTGAATACTAAAATGTTGAAAAAAACAGATAGGACAACAGAGATTTTGCTAAAATATATACAGAGTATTTTCCCCCTCTTTATAAATGTGCCAATATTATGGGGCATATTCCGGCTTCAGAGATGCACTGAGCTTCTATAGACTTCTCTGGATGCCAAACTCGTGTATCCAAAGCCCGCCTATGCTAGACAAGATTGTGACCTGTCTCGGGTCCTCGGGCAGGGAAGTAAAGAGGCACAAGGGGCCTCCTTACTTCCTCAGATGATTACCCATGCTGTGGGTAGCAGCATATAGGGGAGAGCATCCTCTGAAGGGCAACTATATAATCCGCACATACAGGCAAGGAAGAGACTGGAGGAAGCCAGAAATGGGGGGGACAAGGGTCCATTCCTCTTGGTCCCAGTGCCCTGGGGGACATGTGATACATCATGCATACAGATGGTGCTGGATACTTTCCACTTGGAGCAGCAGGGTAACCAGGAGGTAGGCTGCGACTCTGGGCTTTACATTAATGTTAATGCACACTAGGGAACTTTTAGTGCACACCAGCAAGGTTCACATGGGCCAGATAGTTTGCAACACACTGGTGTGCATTGGAATGTGCACCCCTCCGGAGTGTACTAACACCCTCAATAGGCAAGCCCAGAGTCACAATCTGCTTCCCCATCTGCTCCTGCAGCAGTGCAACAACACACTGTCACTTGAGACTTACTGCAAAGCCACAATTTATCCTATAATACAAACATTAACATAACACATGGCTATTGGGAGAGGGGAGTTCTGCTCTACAAGGTTCTGTTTTTCACCATTTCAGGTGACAAAAGCACTCTGTGGCTCCATATCTCTGTGCCACCTTCTTAATCACAAGGATTTTGCACAGTATGTTCTGAGAAGCTACACAAACAAAAAAAATTTGCCTTTTCTCAAATTATAACTTTCATGAGTGATCTGCACATGCTACAGTTCATGTGCCAGTGTGGACGCTGCATTCAGTTTGTTTAAAAAAAAAAAAATCCATCCAGCTTCAATCCAGCTTTTCATGGCTTCTCTTTCTCTGGATGACACAGGAGTCAGAGGTGCTTTTTTTATTTTGCTCAACAGTCCCTTAAGGTATTTTAATGAATTGTAAATAAGAGTGTGTTTGCACCAGGATCTGATAGGAAAAACAAAAACAAATCAGGAAGAAAACTTACCATAAAAATCAGAGGCTGTATCAGACTTCTCAATCTGAATGTGCTGTGTAATTTTTTGACAGATTTCAATTTCTTTGTATAACTGGACAGACAAAATATTTAAAATAATCCATTATCACAAAAGGTTATAATGCTTGTCACCCATCTGAGCATATCTTTTATTCTAATTAAAGGGGCAGAAGGGGAACCAGGGTCATTTATTTACTGCAGTCTTCCCTACACCTGTAAAATGTATTGCTGGAGCCACTGTGCTTTATTTTTAGATCAGTCAGATGCTTTTCTGTCTTTCTTTCTTTCTGTCTGTCTATGTCACTTATATCCCCCACACCCCATTACCGTAGGGTCTGAGCACCTCATGGTCTTTAATGTATTTATCTAGACAACACCTCTGTGAGGCAGGGCAGTGCTATTATTCCAATTTTACAGATGGAGAACTGAGGCACAGAGAGGCTAAGGGCCAGATTTACAAAGGAATTTGGATATCTCAAAATGCAGCTTGGTGCCTAATGGGATTTTCAAAAGCAAGTAGGCAGCTCACTGCCATTGAAATCAGCTTTTGACAATCCCACTAGGTGCCTAAAAACCTTTGTAAATCTAGCTCTATAAGGGTATGTCTACACTACCTGCAGGATCGGCGGGTAGTGATCGATCTATCGGGGATCAATTTATCACGTGTCGTATAGACACGATAAATCGATCACTGATCGCTCTCCCGTTGACTGCTTAACTCCAGCAGTGCGAGAGGCAGAAGCAAAGTCAACGGGGGAGCTGTGGCTGCCGATCCAGTGCTGTGAGGATGTGAAGTAAGTAGTTTTAATTCTATCTAAGATATGTCGACTTCAGCTACGCTATTCTCGTAGCTGAAGTTGCATCTCTTAGATCGATTCCCCACACCCACTATAGACCAGGCCTAAGTGACTTAGCCAAGGTAACTCAGGCTGTCTGTGGCTGAGTCGGGAATTGCATCCGGGTCCTCTACAGGCTACACCTAACCACAGGAACATTCTGTCTCTCTTTCAAGACATCCCACCCTCAGATAACACAGAATCATACGATAGAATCACATGCTGAACTTTAACTATAGCTATGCATCTGGTTAAATACTTGCAGGATCTGAGCCTTAATTTTCAATATTTTGATTTTTGCCTATGGCAGTTTTTAAAAAATTCACATAAGGGACCCTGCTAGGAGTGGTGTTTGTTTGTTTGTTTTTTTAAAAAAAGAAGCAGCAGCATTTACAATCTTGTTCATTATCATCTAAAGCTGCAATAATAGAAAAATTCAAATTAGTTTTACAAAGTCTCAACCTGATTTAAATCAAAGGTTTTTTAAAAAGTTATTTAAATCATTATATAAATAACCTTCATTGAAATGATGCCACCCTAGAAACAAGTTTACTACAGATTCCTTAACTGGGATATTTTCACAACATAAAGTGTTTCTAGTCCCCTTCCTCAATACGAATTGTGTCATCTAAACCAAAGAGGCAGTCCTGAGCAGCATAAAAGGCCAGAAACAAAGTGACTGGCATGTCTATGTGAGGGTAAGGAAGACTGCACAGAAAATACTCATGTGAATGCTACACTGTCTGCAGACTACTGCTCCATAGCAACTTTCTCAGCAAGGGGTTTCCAAAGACACGGAACCAGGCGCTCAGCTGATGTAAAATATCATAGCTCCATTAACTTCAACACAGCTCCGATGAATTACACACACTGAGGATCTGGCCCATGGAAAGGAGATGGGGCTTGCTACGGGCTCATGGGGCTCAGGGTGAAAAACTGCGGGATAGACATTCAGACCCTCGCAGGGTTCCACAACTCAGGGTCCAGCCCAAACCCAAATCTCTACACAGCAATTTTTAGCCCTGCAGTCCGAGCCCTGAGTCAGCTGACTTAGGCCGGCTGTGGTCGAGTCGTAGGTCTTTTATCCCGCTGTAGCGTCCCCTCATGGACTAAATAGGAGCCCAGAGTTGTCATGCTTCAATGGGTGAGCACAAGCAGAGGGGCGTCTTAAAGATGAGATTTAATAATCTATACTTTTATACTGCAGTCAGTTCAAAAGCCTCTTACAAAATTTTTTATACTCTTATAATACCATGAACAACAGCATGGCACCATTTCATTATCCGGCAAGCCCAATCTCCAACTCTAGGTGGCAGTGTTTCCTCTTCGTTCCAGTCAGATTCTCTCAGCTCCCAGTGTTTTCAAAAGATCAAGGCTTTGCTTTCTCTAGTAGTTTTTTAACTCTTCTCAAGCCTTTCATGTCCTTGCACAGATGTCATTTTCCTCTAAAGCTTTGATTCTTCCTCCCCTCCCGCCCCTTCCTGTAACTCCTGATGCACTCAGGCCTTTACTACACAGTCCCTTGTTTCCCAGTTAAAGCCATGCATTACTTTACAGAACAGTAACACCTAAATCAGATGGAAAGGAAAGCAGTTTAGCATATCAGGTTTCAGCCAAAAGAAACCTGACATGCTTATTTGCTCTAAAAAGCACTAAAAACAAATAAAAAATATAAAGCAACTACCCTGTAGCACAGCTCACACCAAAAAACCCCCCTCAGAGTTACAAGTTTTAGCACATAACAAATGAAGCCTCCATTTTTGAATATAATTACTTCATTTACATTATAAAATTATGTTTTTGAAAATATAGATTTCAAATCTCTAATATTGATTGAAAAATCACCTGGTTTATGAGGAAAGAAAAGAGAACATCTTAGCTGCCTCAGAAATTCTATTAAATTTTTTCTAAAGGAATACATTTTAAAGGTGTTGATTAGAAGGAAAGTAGAGTTAGGCAACATTAATATTACATAACCCGGTAAATAGCTATTTGAGAGACTACAAAACTGAAGGCATTAGTCAATTTTATTATAAGTTAATTGCAAGAGGATCTCTTCAAGAAACACCTAAATCAAAATAATCACAAAGATTGTGTGTGCTTACTACATGTACAATACGACAGATGCACTGCTGTCCTTCTGCTAATAGGTTAGGTCCTGGTCCTTCAGACACTTACGTGCATTGTGAACTTTAAGCATGTGAATAGTCCTACTAATTTCAAATTAAGATTTTAAAGTTAAGCACTATGCATAAGTACTGCAGGATCAGGGCTTTATTGTTCATAGAATCTTAGATGCCTACATCAGCCCTATGTTACCTTGGCGCTGGGTATTTCCCAGAAGGCTGTTCTGATCCCTCTAAGCAGTGAAGGCCAGGATCTGGCTCCTTAACCTTTGAGTTTCCTGACTTCTGAGTGCTTCATTTCTCAGTTCATCATTAATGCTATTTCCCCTCATTTAATTTCTCTATTTTGTTTTAAGGGTGATAACGGTGGTGGAGGTTAAGGGTGTTGTTCCATCCCAACACATCATCCTTAAGTAAGGTACCATTAACAGAGGCATCCTGAACTGACAGGTGTTTGAGGGTTTTTTAACTGATTTTTTTACTTCAGCAGTTTCTGATATACACAAATTCAAATATTCCATTTGAAACATAGGAGGAAAGCAATTTGATATCATTTGAGTTACTCCAGAGCCTTTTTACCTCAATCTCCACCCCCGCCCAACAAGGGGGAAATCATCTTTGAGCAGTGTCTAAGTATGGAATGTTTTGACACAAAAGAGATTTCTTTGAGCAAACTGAAAATTAGGAACGTTAGAAAAAAGGGGCATTAGAGTGGAAGTTCAAATTCAGCATTAAATATAGTGGTTGCCACCAGTGACAGTGATTTTATTACACACACAGTGAGTACAAATCCACTCCATCTGCAAGAAGAAATACTTGTTGAGATTATTTTATAGACAGCAAATAAGGTCATTTATATGGTATGGCTGTTTGCTATGGACTGCAAGGCACTATAGCTACAAGGTGACTTTTGGTCTACAAAATCAAAAAGCCTAACTCCATGTACTACAAATATTAGATAATTGCATCTGGATTTAAAATTGCCTTGATTAATGCAAGTGAATAGCTAATAGTGCCCTGTAAACTAAAGTGTCATTTAACACTGTTCGGCAATTAGCATTACCAATTCATAGATGTCTTCTTCTGGCTTTGGTACATAAAATTGCATCTGGTTTTCTATCAGGAACTTAAGACGCAGAAAGTGAGCAGAATGATCCAGCTGATACGTCTGCAATAAACAGAGGAGACACTTTAAGAGGGAAAAGACAATGACTACAGTTATATACAATAAAACAAAACCACATATGTTTAACGATGACACCATGGGAAAAAAAAAAGTTCTTTATGTTTCATAAGAGGTGTGAAAATTTTGTAACCTAAATAGAGTCTGAAAGTTTCTTTCTCCTCCCCTTCCAAATAAGAAATGTTCACCCAACTGCTAATCAGTATTTCATAGGTAATGCTATTACTCTAAGTACCACCTTCAATTTTGCTTATTTAGCAATTCTATCCTTACCCACTCCATATTATTATAGAGATGTTGAGCACAGTATTAATGCAAAGGAATTAGACCATACTTCCTGTATGCAAGTACATTTAAAAAAAGACAAAGAAAATATATTCTGGCTAACAAAGAGAAAGATACAACATGAAAGTAGTTTCTTTCTGAACCTTCTCATAGTTTAACATTGAGGCATTCTGTGATAAGTCTGCAAGCAAGATTATGCATAAAATATCCACCTCAGTGCTTTAGACTGTACACAGCACATAGTATGCTAGCTTAAAAAAGCATGAGGATGACTCTAGGGATGCACACTGGATTACTTCCCAGTGGAAACACCCTATGTCACTTTAAAGACGTTATGGTTAGCCGCGGGTATGGCATTTGACCTGGGAGATGGTAATGACCTTTCCTCTGCACAGTTAATAAGCTTAAATCAAACTGAGGTTAACTTAGTGTGTAATCAAAATGCATTAGGGCAATGACAAACACAAAGGATGTATTCAAAAGTTACTTTGCAAAGTTAATAAGCTGTTGACTAGCACTCGATGTGATTCACAAAGCACATTCCTCACTGTTATTTGTGGAATCCTATTATTCACTGTTTGTATTCAGAAAATAGTCACAAATCCCAAAAGTTTCCCAGATATTAGTATAATTGATCTGAAAATTTGTACAGGAATTGAATAATTTGCTATTTGTTATTCTAGTGTTGTAAAAATTTCAGCTATCCGATCACAAAGCAGAAGCAACACCCTAGGACTTAGGTGAAGAACCACACATCATATATAATGAATAATGCACAGCAAATAGCTACCGTGAACAAATTAAATATCAGCCTAGGAATTTTTTTCATTTATGAACTCTGCAGTGGATATCTAGAACCAGGAAAGAGAGTCACACTCTGAAAAAGGACCCCACTTGAAACAAATATTATTCACAACAAATTAAACCAGATCTATTGTTGACTTACATCTAAATCTGTCTAATTTAAACAGATGAAATTATCACTTCATAAAACTGAGTATCAAATTGGACAACCATTGTAATTTAGACAATATATCAGAAAAAAAATATACCACAAAATAAAAATTGCAAAATAAGACATCCTCATTCTACCAAAACTTCTGTGAGATCAGCGTTTATCAGTTTGCCATTTTATTTGCAGCTAATTTATACTACCTCTCTCTCACACACACACAAAAGAGAAGAATGGTTGTTTTAATTGTGCAGAATAATAAATCAGCCAGACATCAGTTTCTGGTCAGATTAATCTACTCTCACCAGTTATCAGAGGAGTCAATGATGAGAAACCTGCCACATTAAACAGTGTCTGGACCTCGAATCCAATCACAATACATTTATACACCTGCCTCGTATTCTGAGAGTGAGCTGAAAATTTAGATTTACAGTCAGGGGGCTCTCTGATAAATCTCAGTGTGAGACTGGATATGGAACGTATAGATGCCTCATTGTGTAAAAGACATTTAAAACAAAACTGGACAAAGCAGCACAAAAGTATACTATCGGTAAAAAATCACATACTGACAGAAAAATGGAATAGATGACCCAGTAGCCATCTCTGTCATTCTGTGATCTTTTGTGCCTTGTGTACATTCTGCAGCTCATTCAACATAAGAGATGTCTGCCTGGCAGTTATTGACAGAATGACATGCCAACAAGATTTAGCCTGACATTAAATGGAATCTAATAGAGTCTAGGATCCAAAGAGACACATATTGCCCATACTTCTGTGTGTTTGTAGCTTCCAAACAGAAATACTAGATTTCTTCCTATTCCAAGAAATATCCTTATAATGATGTTTCAATTTTCATGAACACTATTCAGAAATCCTATAGAAATCACTGAGTGTATATGTTAATCCCTGGGGCTGCTATCATCTTACCACAGCAACTTTCCTCATGGACAGCCTAATCTATAGCTCACTGACATCAATGAAAGCCTTTCTACTTATTTCAGTGTGTTCCTAATCAGGCCCAAAGAAAATTTAAGTACATCTATCTTCTTGCAGGTCATTTTGGAGATGTTTGATTAGAATCACAACCTTTTTGCTCACCATCTCAAAGATTAGGACTGAGGCAAATGGAAAGATTTTGAATGCAGTATTGAAACCATGAAAAAAATCCACTAGCAGAATATTGTCTTCGAGCAGTGTCAATTTAGATTTCTCCTCCTAATTGATTTTGAGGACAGAAAACAGGACAAAATTGTTGGTCAACTTCAGTAGATGGTCTTTCAAATCCAGAAATTTCTATACCATGTTTGTATTCCATTCCTTAGCGGTGCTTATTTGTTTCCATGAATCTCTAAGAGATCCCTGATTTTGACAATTTGCAGAAGAAATAGAAAGGTCAATTGATAATTTTGATCATATATTTTGAGCCAGATGGCATTTCTTAAAAAGTGTATTAGACTTGACAGATACAATGGGCTTACAAAATCACACTTCCTTCAATTCAGGAGATATAAGTCCGCACCTTTTGGAAACATACAGTCACTACACAAATATCTATCTATACTTATATATACATTTACATGTATATATGTGTTATTATGTGTTAGTATGAAATACTTAAATACACACACACAAACTGATGTTTTTTTCTTGGCTTCCAAATGACATTACTTGTTAAATCTTAGAGAAAACCAAACCATTTTAAAAATAAGCCCAAATACTAGAAATATTTTTAAAAACCCAAAAACCTGACGATTACACACAAACAGCAGCATTAGCAAGAAGAATGCATTATTCTGCAAATATTCTACTGCATTTTGAATTATCAGATAGAATAGTCAAGATCAGTTTAATGACATGGGTAGTCTTAACTACATCTACAACATGAAGAGGTTTATATGAAATGTAGATCTTGAAATGTTTACTATACCAGAACTTGACTGTTTCTCAGATGGCAGATGGCAAACTGATGTGAAATGATGTGGATCAGATAGTAAAAGGAAAAAGAAAGAGCTGAATGTAAGAGACAGAAGAAAGAGATTGATTATTAAATGTTATAGAAAAGAATGTATCCATCACTATTATCCAGACCGACAACTATTATTGAAAGGAAGGAAACAGATATTAGCTCTAAATAAACCACAAAAATGCAACATGGACCAGATACTTAGTTGGTGTAAACTGAAGTCAGTAGAGCTCCAGCAATTTACACCAGCTGAGGATCTGATCCACTGAGTTAATCACTCTTATCCAGAAGGAAAATATCAGCCCTAAAAATAAATCATTACTAATAGTGTATCACTAACTTCCCTATTATGTCTCTCTCTTAAAAATGGCATCTCTCCCCGACTATAATAAGAAACTTCCAGAAGCTGCAGCAGTCTTTAGAAGTGCACCTGGCAGCGAGCTGAGTACAGTGTATAATTACCCAAAACAAATGCCTTTCTTTGCACCTTCCAGCTCTTTAGAAGCATACACAACGTATCTTTAAAATTCCCCAAAGTTAAGTTGTTAATAGATCTTCATTTTTTAAGTAAAAAGAAGCCCCAGAACAGCATTTAAGTTTCTGCAAGTTAGCTTTAGTTTGCAAGTTAGCTGGTTAGTAGAATACATTATTTGGGCACTAGCACTGAGAGTATGGGTTAGATTCATCAAAGCTATAAACTTCATTTCCTGAGATTTGGAAGTTTAAAGCTCTGGAAGCTTTTAATAGCCAAGCTTACCCAATTTTTTATCTGAATTATTTATTTTGAAAAGTAAATGTATGTTTCCAGTATATGGATGTAGTTCCCTTCTCTCCTCCCCTTCCCCACACTGAATGAAACTGACTCTGCAACATGGGTATACGTTGATAACCTTTTTTTAAATTCCAGTGACTTAATATTCTTTTTTAAGTTCCTGCTTTAGCTCTCAGAACACTCCTTATTTGGCAGGTGGATGACACCTGAAAACTGGGAGCTACTTAGCAATTTGGGAAATGGGTGATGTCATCACACTTGTATGAGGGAAGGCAGGTAACATGAGAATTTGGCAGGAGCTAGCTCTGTCACCGGGAAGCAGGTCGGGCTGGTAATGGGAATGAAGAAAGCAGCATCCCCTATCATGCAGGTTTTCAGCAGCAGGAAGTTCTTTTGGGTGGCTTGTCAGGGGAAGGGAATAGAGAAGTTGGGGGAGGAGGTGAATTGCATGCAGTTGTGTCATCTTGGGAAAGGATTGTAAAGGGCTTGGTGGGGATGTCATGTGAAGGCAGTTTACAGATTCACTGCAGTATTTTAAGAGAAAAAAGACAACTAACAAAAACACAGACTTTTCTTTAAAAAAGCTAAACACTAAATTTAAGGATTTTGTTTCCTATTCAATGTGGTGCAATTTTACTAAACAACTCAGTGTTATTGTGATTTTACACCTAAAGTCCAACTGGTCTGTTAAACACTGTATAACAGATTTGTTCATGAAATGCCTAAACATTGGAAATGAAAAACCTTCACTGAAATGTTCATTTCAAAAGGTGCACCTTTACCTTGCAAATCATTTCCAAGACATCTCTTGTGGTGTCACCTGGATGGATGACTGTCAAAGCAGGCTGGTTATTTGGCAGGCAGAACCAAGATGGCGTAAAATACTCATGAACCCAAATATCACAATCAGGATTATGCTGATGGGTGCTCGTCAGTGCCACTTCTTTTTCCCTCTGAATAGAAAAATCCATTAATTAAAACATTGATGGTAAAATATCATCCATCTCTTCTTCAATACCAAGTGTAAGGAAGCCAGTATGCTGTACTATACAAACACCCTACTGGGGAACCCGGTTAGAGGGAAGACATTTTATTCACAAACCTAGACTAAGAGCCTGTCTGTATTAGAAAGTTTTACTGGTTTAATTGTACTGGTACAGATTAAAATGGCAATTCTGCTCCCCCCAGTGTGGACACAATTTTATTGGTATAAATGTGCTTATACCAGTATAGCTTACTCTAGTGTGGGAAGAAGAATAAGCTATTGTGGTACAAGGCACCTTTATACAGGTATAACTGTGTCTGTGCTAGGGCTATACTTACATTGGTTTAAAAAACCCACACCCATTATCAACATAATTACACCAGTATAACTTTTCTAGTGTAGACCAGCCCTTAGTGGATGCTCAAGTAGCAATGGAATTGCAGTTTGTATATTGCAATTTGGACTGGAAGAATTTTGAGCTTTTATTGTACATCACAATAACAATATAAATGGAGTTTCACTATAGCCAAGTTCAATAAGTAGGTGGTAGGAACACAGGAATTCCCATACAGAATTATACCGGTGGTCATCTATCCAGTATCCTGTCTCCAACAGTGGCCAGCACTAGCTGCTTCAGAGGAAGAAACTACAGCAGGAAAAGTTTCCTCCTAACCCCCTGTAGTTATAGGTTGGCTTCCATCGTGATGCATGAGGGCTTCATATCCCTTCCAAAACTTTCTTTTTAAACTGTATCTGTGATCACACAGCACTAATTAAAATACCCACATAGTTTCCATTTCTTGGGACAGACAGATACAAATAGACCAGGAGATATGGAATATAACAAGCAAGAAAGGCTGATCTATGGATAATACACTGGATAGAGAATCTGCAAATTTGGGTGCTGTTCCTGCCTCCACCACAGATTTTCTGCAGGACACTGTTCAACTCATTTAACTCTACTGTAGCCTCAGTTTCTCCATGTGTAAAATGTGGATAACATATCCACTCTATGGGGAAACTGTGAGTTACATTCAGCAGTGAGTGTGAAGCGCTTTGAAGCCCCCAGATGAAAGGCGTCACACAAATACAAGTGTAAAGTAATAAGGTTAAATTACAAACACTGGGGGTAAAATTCTGAGCCCACTGAAGTCAATGCAAAATGCCTATGGAGTTAAATGGTGCAATACCTATGGGTATTCGGGTATATGGGCATAATATAAAAAAAGAACTGATGTTAAAAATTAAGGCTCCAATGCATCATATCTCCCAGTTACCTAACCAAGCCCAAAGGAAACAGCTGACGGAGCTCAGATTTCCAGGTATTACAGGATAGCACATCCCAGCGTTCATTTTGAATGGTCTCTCTTCAAAAGTTGAACATTTTTGAGCAAGTGACAGAGCTACACAATTCCTGTTAGCTGCAAGTGAAGTCACACAGCTAAAGCCCTACTCACAACGTTAAAAATGTGCTCCTTAGCACCGGCTTAATGGTGTTTTTTAGCTGACTTTCCTCTGGGTGCTTGGGAAGGGGATTGTGGTTGTTTTCGGAAAGCTAAAAGCCTTATGTAGGCGCATACAGTATTAAAGCTAAATGTGGAGAGTACTGTACTTTCCAATATCAATAATCCTAAATTAGCAGTAGGTTCACATAAATCCTTTGCCAGTTACAAACAACATAACCAAGGCCTGTTTATTGTATATTAACACACACAGTTGCATCATCACCTCCATCTGTTGAAGTAAAAAACTTAGCACATGGCAAATGACGACACTATTATGAACAATATGAATGCCTACTATAATTAGTTATATGCTAAAAGTAGTAGGTTAGGAATCTTCCTAAGGTTCACAGTTCTTAAAGGTTCTGCAACTCCAGCCACAGAATGGATTGTCCAGTGGATCCCTGTAGCTATGACTGCAATGACTCCATCCCATTCATGGCAAGATGTTAGTGTACAGAGGGTGCAGGCCCAGCATCTTGCCCCTCTATGGCAGGTAGAAACTCCTACAGGCAGAATTGCTGTCATAGGATCTGCCTCCCTATCAAGATTCTACCTCATCTTACTTACATTCTTACTGCAAGAATGTACTTTATTTTCAAGCAGGCAAATAAATTACTGGAATTCCTTTGTAAAGTCCAGGTTTCTCTTACCTTGCCATCTGGTACTGTATCGTCAAAGATTCCTTCTAAAGACTTCTTCACAGAATCAGCTCCTTCACCAAAGACCTGCAGAGCAAAAGATGCTATTTTATAACATAATTCAATAATGCTCTCAAATCTGGAAACAGGCTCTAAACAGGACACATTACAGGGTCTTAAGAAAAAGATCTCTGACATCAAGCATATAAGTTAAACTGACAAAATCTATTTCAATGATAACCGCAAAAAATATAAAAAAAAATGATCAGATTCCTAAAAAGACACAGGGAGGCAGGAATATCCTAGTGGATGGGGCACCAGGCTGGGAGGCTGGAGGCATGAGCTCTACTTCCAGTCCTGTCAGTGACTTGATGTGCGAACCTGGACAATTTTTATCCTCTCTGTGCTTCAGTTTCCCCATCTGTAAAATGAGGATAATAACGCTTACCCACTTTCAATAAGTGCTTTGAGATCTCCAGATGAAGAGTGCTGTGTAATTATTCTTATAAGCAAGCTTATTTGTTTATTTTGTAAATACTCATCCAACCACAACAGTCTGGGCACAACATGACTTCTTGCTAGTGAAGTAACAGTTAACGATCCAGCACGAGGCAAGAACACTAAGACAATGGGACTGTGCAGGAGAGAAGAAGTATTTGCAGGATCAGGCAGTAACCGATTTGGAATGGATCCAGACTGGTACACCTGCCAAAACTAACAATCCACTACAGCTTTGGACATAGGACTTAAGCATTTATCATCTTGGTGAAGGGAAGACACACAGCTTTGCTTTCATTACATCAGATGCTACAAGGAGCCTGCTAGAGTTATGATTGGAAAACAGTTTCTATAACTCCATGTATTCACTTGTTTATAATTGTGTTATTAATTATTATTTATGTAGTATCTAACATGGGCCAGGAACGATGCAGGATGGGAAAGAGATATGGACACTGCTAAATAGAGCTTACAATCTAAATCCCCCATTTTGCAAACCCTTAACAGTCAATAGGACTACTAGCATGCTTAAAATTAAGCATATGAGTAAATATCAGCAGGAATGGGGCCTAAATTTACAGAAAACATATAGGCCCAGATCCTAAAAGGTATTTAGGTGCCTAAGCCCCACAGAGTGAGACATACTGGTAACCTTCCAAAACATTCACTTTCTGAATTTTCTTTAAAGCTTGGTCTCTGTCCAGATCTAATGTTTTTAATTGGAGCAAAATTCCTCAGCCAATTCAGGGTTGTGGAAGGGTGGTGGGGGAATACACCTCTCTCTGTTGGGGGGGGAAAGTGTGAGTGGGATTTGGCACTCTATGGTACAAATATCTGACATCAGAAACTTGTCATGGACAGAATCCTTGCTGAGCACTAGAGACATTGCTTGGTTTGGGGACATTTTTTGAAAAGCAAGCATGTTACACACAATAGAAATGTAACTTCTGAAAATGCTCATAAGACATCAGCTAGCTCTCTAGTGAAAAATTCTGCCCTCTTTGTAATCACTGAGCTGAACTGACTAGAGATAGACAAAGGTAAGAGTTGATGAGAATGTGCATGAGGTGGATTTTTAACGTCTCATTAACAACATATTATATGGTATGTTCCTCAGCAATAAATACTCCCCCACTCACACCACCGTCTTAACAACAGGGACAGGAGAAAATCACAGGCCTAAAACCCAAAACAAATCCTGCCCTGCCCACTTCCCAAAAAAAGAGAACAGAAGAAAAAGAAAACCCTGTGATTCCTGCAATTAGATGAGGCATAACTACCAATATCTGAAAGCTATAATTAGGGATGTTTGGAGAGTAAGGCAGGGAAACACCTGCTTAATCCACTAAAATACATTTGTCTGTGGAAGATTTTGGGAGGGACAGCATGAAAATGAAAGATTTTGTTCAAAAGCAGCATGGACTGTTCCTCCTAAATACAGAAAGTTGTCCATTACGAGGCTCTCTCCAAACTTAGCTGCAACATTCTACAAATTCTAAGCTTTCATTTAAAGAAAAATTAATTTCCTATTTTTTTCCTATTACAAAAATGCAGCTGTAAACAGATGTTCTGCTGCTGCCTCACTAACCTAAAGTTGCAGAAAAGAGTCTCCAGACAAAGGACAGCATCAATAGGAACACAACCCATTCATCTCAAAAAAGGTATGAGCCTCAAACCTCATGCAGGACCATTTAAACATGAGCTGTTATATACTTATCTGCAATTACAATGACTCATTTTGAAGAGAATATTAAGTGTGATGACTACACAACCCTAAAGGATTACAGAGGAGAGATTAAGGCTGGGTATGCAATGCACATTAAAAGTGCTATGCATAACCAACACTTCTTTCCCTGAGCTGGGGTTATTTTTCAAAGTGTCTTCTGCATGGTAATAAAATAAGCCTTGAAAATAACAATGAAGCTGAATGTTCTATCTACCTACCTGGTTAATGCTTGGCCTCCCTTGTTTTTTCTTCGAGGTAGTATCCAGTCCCCAAAGAGAAGAAAACCTGCTTCTCCGTTTGCTGGCAGATCTGGACATGGCCTGTGTTCTTCTTCTGACTCCGGCCTCCCCAGTGCGAGCTGCCACCTGCCAGTGCCGTAAGGTTTTATAATTAAAGGCTGCGGCATCCCAGTATACCATTGCTTACAGGCTTTGATGGTGAAGTCCAGTGGGAAAATGGTAAATACTGGAGCAACCAATGTGTATTCGCAACAGGAATGTTGATGACTCCAGATCAGCTAATTGCCTCCCACTGTAACATAACTCATTCCTTCCAACATCACTTACACAAAAAGACAGTATCTAATGGTTTTGGTTGTCCAGTCTGAGTTATTTTAGAGTCCTGGTTTGCAAAGAGTGAGTGCTCAGCACTTTCTGAAAATCAGGCCCCTTTATAATGTTTCAGGTTAGACACTCAAAAAGGGAGGTCCCCAAAATCCCTAGTCACTTTTGAAGAGCTTTGTCTGTGTCTTTATTCCTGCATGTGAAGTGGACTGTGCTCACCTAAACAGATTCATGATTTCTAGCAGGCCAAATGTCAGGCATTTAAATACAAGTATTTCCTTAAAAGTGAATAATGTGTTTAAAAACAAGAAAAGGGAAGATGAAGAACTAAGTATATTTTTCTGTACTAAATTCCTCCAATAGCCAGAGTAAGAGAGGTCTTCAGGACACAATTCTCCCCCCCTGCCCCACTTCTTCATTTCTACCTTCCTCTCAGGAAGCTTTTGATCTGCTATAATGCGCCAGAATGCATCACTCGGTGACATCACAGTTCCCCATGGAATACAGCTCTAGAGACTCAGGAGGTGACAGTTTATTATTCTATAGCACAGTTTTGCTGATTTTATCTATCTATCTATCTATCGAGAGAAAGTACAGATTGTTACATTAGATATAGTATTTCCCCATGAAATCTGTGCTATATAACAAAATAACCCACCCTACCTAATCCTCTAAAATGCAGCTCCATACTCTGGTGGTACCTGTGATTATACAGAATGATGTAATCTGGGGCACTGCAGTTTACATGACATGCTAATTGGGAAGGTTTCCCAACCAGGGAATCCCTCCTGGGAAAAAATGGATCATCAGTCAGAAGCAAAGCTTCTTCGCAAGCTTCTTGGGTGTTCCTTCCAAGATGCAGGACACCCAAGCACTTCTTTTGTGAAAGAAGGAACAATAAGAAGTATGGCAAGTATGACTTCGGGGAAAAAGTGAAAAGGACACACCCGCCTTGCAACCCTGGAGGTGAACTTCCTGAAATCTACTTTTAAGAGAGTCCCACACACAAAACTAACAATATCTGACTGTCATTTGGCACACAGTCATGGGTAGAACAAAGAAAGCTAGGCAGCTTTGTGATAAGATGCTGAGAGACTGGTTTTGGTACTGTAAGCATGAATACTGTATGAGAATTGGCATAACAGAATACCGGGTTGGGCATCCAGAGAACAGATATACCGAGAGTAATCATGTGTGTCATCTGGAAAGTGGACAAGTAAGGGAAAAACAGAAGCTGAACTGTCATTGCAGGTTTCTAGCTTCATAATGGCAAACCATGTGAACTTTTACTTAGTTTATCTATGGTATCTGTCTTATATCTGAAAGACCTAACAAGCCCTCTGTCTAACACAGTGTAGAACCACCAACCTAACCATGACTTCTGAACCTGTTTACTTAGACCATTTCTATCAAATAATCTTTGGGCTTTTTCATCTGAAATTGTTTTAGTTTAAAAAAAAAAAAAGCAATTTAGTTAACAAAATTGGGCCTAATCCTCAGCTGATGTAAAACAATGTAACACTATTGAAGTCAATAGCCCTATGCTGATTTACACAAGCTCTCCTAAGGGAGGATGAGTGTGCTGTCAATCTAGTTTGCCATATTATTGTTATCACCATAATAACTCAGTACCCTCAATGGGAGTTCAGGTGCCCCATATCTTGCACAATTCAACTCTATATTTGAATTACAGCAATGTAACTGTACCATTGATGCATTATTAAGGGGAAAACTTTTCTTTTCCAGGACAACATATTCAAAATTTGGGGCTATAGAGAAGGTAGATTTAGCTAAATTCCAGGCAATGCAATAAAATTCATCACCAAAAATCTAGAGGCAAAATAAAATGAGCACAAATGTAGATGAAGACCCGCTTCTTTAAAAATATAAATTCACCAGCAATTATCAGGATGATGATGCTAATCTTTTTATATAAAAGAATAAAACCGCCTCTGACTGAATTACAGCTCTGTATTCACAATTGAAGGGTACAGCTGACATCTACAAGACAACAGCAGAGCTCAGCTATTTCTGTAAAGCTCCAGGAACCCAAGCCTAAACTACAGGCATGCTATTTAAATTCATAACAAAAAGCAACAGTGTGCAGTACATTTTATGTGTTTTAAAGAGCTGTATTGTTATAGTATTTAAATTTAAACCATTTTAACACAGCTGAAGGCATGTTTGCCAATTGGGAAAGAGTACAGGAGAGATTTTACGCTATCTGCTGGAGCATCAAGTGCTGATCACTGCTGGAGACAGGATACTGGACTAGATTGGCCAATAATCTTATTCAATCTGTGGGAAAGTTGGTCTTGCCATACTGGGTATGATCCAACATATACTGAAGTCAATGTAAAGACTTCTATTGACTTCTCTGGGGTTTAGATCAGGTCCTATGAGTTCACAGGCACTGGAGACAAGCTCAAGCTGCAAAGTTCACAGCCAAAGCTAAATCTTCTCAAATTTCAGAATAGGTCACATCCAGGCTTTTGGTTCAGCCCACTGGAGAGATGGGGCCAGCTGCAAAGCTTGGATCTAGACCGTTTCAAAGTTTGGAACAAGGATTTTGGATCTGGGTCATCTTTAACACTTGCAGTACCACCATGTATGTAAGGAAGTTCTTGGGCCCCATTATGGTTTTGGTAACAACAGTCAGCAGTGTGTTTATAATGACGATATGTATAATGTATATCTGGCATGATTATTATACATGTATAAAAGGTGTGGTTCTCCTACTGTTAAAAAGAACAAACTTGATACCAAATCTCCTTCAACACAATCACTTCAGAGTATCCATTTTTTAAATTCGATAAAAGACATGTACGCATCCCAAAATGCAGCAATCCCTGCATGTTGAAGAAAGAATTTACTCCACAGACACCAACGCCAGCTTTTGTTGATTTAATCTTTCTATGAAACCACTATGCGATTTATAGTTTAGCAGTGCTGACCTCTGGCTTCAGTTGAAACTCACCAGTGCATGAAAAGAAGATACTGAAAAGATTCCAAGACGGCCCATTGCAACTTTAGTTGGACGACTTGCGAAAGCAAGCAGCCTTTTTGGGTTTGGCAGCTCTCCTCCTTGGAGGCTAGCTAAATAACAACGATACCGAAATAGGTCCATTTGGAACTGTTCAAGGTTCTGTTCCCAAACAAAGATCTGTAAAAAGTATGGATAGGGGAGTGGTACAGAAGAGAAAAAGAACACAGTAGTAAATATCTATTTAAAAAACTACTACTAGAAAATCACATTAATTAAATTTTCTATCAACATTGATTGCATTTCAAAGGAGGGAGAAGGAACAAAAATGATTCACAGATTTTTAATTGGATGAATAACAAATATTTTTATTTTCATGGTAGAAATCTTCTCCCAAGGCAACTGCTACTTTGATTTGGTGCTAATTAACAGTATTAAAATTCCATTTTTCATTTTCTTTGTTTCCCAGGATTCTCTTCTAAATAGCTCCTAAGAGGCAGATTTTATACATCAAGGACAATAGAGATATGAGAAGCCCAAAAAACCCAACAAGATTCCACAAATAGAGTCCTGGCTCTTCATCGTCATCAGTAGTAGTTTAAGAATCAATGAAGTTTGGTGTTATATTTGAAAAAGAAGTGAGGTAAACTGGAGATAATTAATCTTATCAGTGGAAGAGCCCTATAAACAGCCTATGTGAGGACTCACTTAAGTAATTCAAATTGCTGGTACAAAATATTTTCAGAGTGCTAAAAACCCAGCAAGATAAAAGGACAGAAAAACTGATCTGTCCTCTGGTTGTGGATTTAAAGCCTTTGAAAAGAACCATTTGAACAGCAAGTTAAGCGTCACTTTTCCCCCTCACCTCTTCTCAAAGGTTTTTGTGGGGTGGGAAATCTCCTTAACTCAGCACATTACAGACCCAGAAGCCCCCTCCTTCTACGGGTAGAATTCCAAACACATTTGGCAGCCTGCGTTAAGAGAGATGCTGTGTAATGAAGCGGGGTCCATATGTTAGTTTCCTAAAATAAGGTGCCATTGTGACAGCAGGAGAGACATCTGCTCTAGGATTTCTGTTTCTCAAATGCAGCTAAGTTGTCCACTTTAAGTTGGAAGTACAAATAATAGAAGAGTCATGATGGCAATGCTAGCTATAAAGCTAATAAGAGAAAACAGAGAATCAAGACAGTTTCTGAGTTCCATACTTAGGTAGACTGAGTACAAAAGAATCAGTGTGTTCAATAGTTAAGCCTCAATCAGCAGCAGCATTTATAAGTCTCTCAGATACTTTATATTAATCTGTTTCATATATACAAGTAAGATTACCTGATCGAGTATGGTCTTCTTCTTCTTGGAGTCTGTTACCGAGGACAGCTGCATTTCACCCATTTTCTTCATTTTCTCATCCATGTCGATCTTCTGTTCCAGCTTTTTTATTTCAGTTTTCAACAGTTTGACCGTGTCCTCTTTGTGATGTTGTCTTGCTACTGCAGTTGCACAAGCAGAATGGATTGCAGTGATCCAGTTCTCTAGTTCGGTCTGGCTAGAGGTCTGAAGAGGCGGAAAGGAAAAAAAGTCAGGATCCTCTTAAGATTGATTGGAGATTAACAAATGGAATTCTCAGGAGATTCCTCTTCCCTTGATCTCAAAAACCAAAACCTTAAATCCACTTGTAACAGAAGAAATAAAAAACTGTCATTCTATACCGCACATGAAACAGGCCATTTTTAGTTCAGCACCCTGCATTCAGTATTTCGAATTACACATATATTTATGCCTAGCAGTTGTAGCATATTTGCTAGCAAGTGCTTAAAAATGACTTTCCTTGGCCTTCGTAATGCTATAATAATTTGTAGCATTAA
The DNA here is from genome assembly GCF_003597395.2 of Chelonoidis abingdonii. Classification (NCBI taxonomy): domain Eukaryota; kingdom Metazoa; phylum Chordata; order Testudines; family Testudinidae; genus Chelonoidis; species Chelonoidis abingdonii. The sequence continues at coordinate 200,136,939 of NC_133769.1, forward strand.
ATGAAAATTTTTAGACTGCAAATTCCTTGAGGCAGAGAACGTCTGTCCTCACAGCGTAGCGCACATGGTTGGTATGCAACAATTAATAATAAATCAATGAAATAATACGTGGCCATAGTATCAGCTTATAGCTTAATACAAGAGCAAAGTATAGCTGCTTCCAAATGAAGGTCTCAAAGCCCTTTATAGTCATTAATGGATTCAATCCTCACAAACACCCCTGGGAAGTAGGTACTATTATCAGTATATTACAGATGGGAATGAGGACATATAGTAGTTACCATACTATATCAAAGAGCGAGTAATGAAGGAGCTGGGAATATTAAAAAGATCTCCATAACACCAGTCCTGTGCTTCAACCACTGAACAATTTGCCCTTCTCATAATAAAGGGCCTTAGCATGAATGAGAATCAGGCTCTTCCATATTTGCTGCTGCTAACAGCATCCCCTGATCTTTCACCAGAATATTTAGTAGAGATGTCAGCAACCTGAACATAAAATGTCAAATGGTACCACTGATCTTTTATTAATAGGTGAGCAAGTTTCTGCTCACCATTCTCTTTTCAATTTTCTGTTGGTTTTATTACAAAGTATTCTGGTAAATCATTAGAAATATAAGTTTCTCACACAAACAATAAAAGCTAGAGAGATCCAGTTTACATGCCCATAATTCCCCTCTTGCTTATTATTTTCTAGTGCATTTTCTTTTCTATTTATCAGATGCATCTTTTATTGGACTTGCTACCATTCTAATCTGGAAAACATGTCACCATATATCTTCCCCTACATAGAGGAATGAGAGAAACAAGATAGGTGAGGTAATATCTTTTTATTGAACCAGCATCTCTTGGTGGAAGGGACAAGCTTTTGAGCTTCAGGTCTGGAGAAGGTAACCAGAGGTCTGAGCTAAATATGAGGTTGAACAGATCGTTAAGCACAAGGGGTTCACACATGCTGTAGGAGACCACTTAAAATGAAGTGGGCAATTAAAGGTTAGTAGGGAGTTGGGTGTGTTACAAATTGTTGTAATGAGTCATGAAACCAGTGTCTCTGTTAAGTCCACAGTTTTTAGTGTCTAGTAGAGTTAAGAATTTAAGTTCCCAGGCTTGTCTTTTGAAGGTGTTGCACATATTTCCTTTGAGGATGATAACTGAGAGGTCAGATATGGAATGATTGCTTTGTTTTTTGTCTTCTGTCATTTTTCTGTCATTCAAGAGCACAGTGATTGTCTGGTCTCACTCACATAGTTGTTGTTGGAGCATTTGATGCACTGCATGAGCTACACCATATGTTGTGACAGGCATGTGTAGCCAAGGATCTTGAAAGGTGTGTTGGGGATATTGATTGCCATAATAGTGGAGAGATGTCTGCAGATTTTGCATCTGTTATTCTGGCAGGTCTGGTGCCACTTTGAATTGTTGTGTCCTGTTCTGTGGGGAGTTTGCTTCTCATGATGAGCTTAGTGAGGTTGGGGGTTGTTTGAAGGTCAGAAGAGAGGGTTCAGGAAAGATTTCTTTCAGGATCTGGTCCTCATCAAGTATGGGTTGTAACTGCTTGATGATACCCCCTATGGGTTCCAGTGTGGAGTGGTAGGGAAAACTAGGGATGTGGGGTAAGTGTGTGTGTGGAGGGGTTTCTCCCCTGTATTCTTCCAGGGTATTTGGGTGGCCCATTCCATGATGTGATCTATTTTTCCGGTGTCCCTTCCACCAACTGAAGTTGGTCCAATAAAAGATATTACCTCATCCACGTTGTCTCTCTTATATCCTTGGCCAAACATGGCTACAACAACACTGCAAACATATCTGGAGGGATGTCAACCTAAAGAGGCCATGAAGAAGAATGATCTTGACTTAAGGCACTGGACTGGTACTCAGAGGAGTTGGATTCAGTTCACATTTCTGCCATGGACTTTCTGCGTAACCTCAGGCAAGTTACTTAAGGCCTAACCAAAGGCTCCCACTGATTTCCTTGGGTTTTGAATCAGGCCCTTAGTCAGTCTTTGTCTCAATTCCTCATGTGAATAATGGAGATAATATTTCCCCACCTCACAAGGTGTTGCAGTGATAAATTTATTACTGCATGTGAAACACTCAGATATTATGGTGATGAGAGCTATTTAAAATAATTGTTTTCCCCTCTCATGTCGGCAGCTAAGATTGCAGCATTTCCCAGACTTTGGAAAGCTAAACTCACCTTCAGGAACATGAAACTAACTATACCCACCTTTGAATCCAATCTGTATTGTTAAAGGCTGTCATAAGTAGATAGGTAAGGGTTAATTTTCTTTTACCTGTAAAGGGTGAACAAAGGGGGAACCAAACACCTGACCAGAGGACCAATCAGAGACCTGAATTTTTTTTTAAGAGTCTGGGAGGGAACTGGAAACTCGGGGTCTTTTTTTTGTTTTCCTCGGCTGTGAGTAAACAAGCTTTTCTTTTCTAACTCCATCTTTTCAAATATTCTACTATCAAGTTGTGATACAAAGAACCAAAGTAATCGCTATGAGTGCTTTGATTTGTATTTACATGGGTGTTGATTTGCTGGACTGGTTTAATTGGGCTATCTTTTAAATCAGACTGTTTATTCCTATTTTCTTATAGCCATTTTCCTGTATGAGTTTCTTAATGCAGTATTATTGTTCTGTATTTTCTTCTTTTTATATAAAGTTTCTTTTAAAACTTGTGGGAGTTTTTTCTAGTGAGGCAGAGGGAGAGGAATTTCTGTGCCCGGAGCTCTGTTACATCGTTTGACAGGCTAGGGAGGGAGGAAAAGCCAAGCTCTGTGTCTTACTTTCCTATTGTCCAGGGCGGGAATAAGGCTACGGGACAAAGGGAGGGTGAATCTCTTGTGTGAGCTGACTAGGTTTGATTGCATAGCCTCGGGAGCTAGATTGCCTCTCTGGTTGTATTCAAAGGGAATAGGACAGCATCGCACCGGCTAACCCAGGAAAGGGGGGGAAGCTGGGGGATGAGATAGAGGAGACCCAGGGGCTCTGGTCTTGAAGGGGTCCCCAAGGAAAGGGATTTGGGTGACCGAGGGGGCCGAAACCCTGGAAAACTTCGGCTGGTGGCAGCGAGATAAGATCCAAGCTGGGTATAAGCTTGGGGAGGTTAACAGTAAGCACCCAGATTTTGTACGCTAAGGTCCAGATTTGGGACAGACGTTTACCACAAAGGCCTACTCTTCTTATTCCACATAATTTCTATACACACCCTGCTGATCCCTTGCACTTGCCTCTCTCAAAGTATGCATGTATGGGGGTAGTTGGAGGTGTGGGGGGAATGCTGGACTAGTGTATGTGACAGGGGTGCAGTTTCATGGAAGTCCAGAATTCTGATATGAGATTTTTCTTTTTATAGCTAAAGAAAATATGTCAAGTACTCCTTTTCCATCCTTGCAAAATAAAAAGTAAATTGCCCTAACCCCCTTACTAAGCCCTCACTAATTTACAGCATATAGTGAAACAAAGTTTTATAGTCAACTATATGTTGTAAGAAACTCAATAGACTTCCTTTGCACGTCAACCTTTAACAGTAATCAAATGAGTATTTGTCTTGTAGCTAAAGGACCAGTGAATAGCATACCACCTTGTTCTATTTAAGCCTACTTATCCATAAATATCTCCACCACCATCTGTTTTCTTCAGTCAGTAGCAATGAGGAAGAGGAAGACTGCCTCTTCCTACTCCACCAGAGATTATTATTTGCTAAGGACCTGATCCAATTTTCATCAATGTCAATGAAAAGGTTCCCAAGGAGGACCAGTTCAGGAAAGCAATTAAGTACATGCAGAATCCCCTTTTACTTCTATGGGACTCAAAGGTGTGCTTAAGGTTAAGCATATGCTTACATACTTTCCTGAACAGGTTTGCTTTCCTGAGTTCCCAGGAGCTGGATCAGGCCCATATTGACAGAATTAACGTTACATCTCCTTCTTTGTCCTCTACTGATACCATAGAAATTGTATTGCATTTCAAAGTTAAATCCAAACAAGCTCACAGCAATCTAATCAGCTCTCATTCACTGAGAAATTCACTAGAATTTGCCACCAAACCTGATGATGAGTACAGCCTAACTTGGCGAGCAATGCTATTGAAATAATCAAACTGTTTGTGGAGTGAAGACTGCTAATTGAGAGTTAGGATGGCAGCAGCTAGCCCTTATTGTATAAAATCCTTCTTTGTACAGAAGATGGAGGAAAAATAATTAAAATAAAACAGAATGTTTTATTGTGTGATCAAATATATAGTACTCTACAGTGCAATAATAATTGTAAAATGTCCTATTTCTCTTTTAAAATAGTATGTTCATGTCAGATTCACTTCTTGTTTGTTTTTTTGGGGGAGGGCGAGGGGGGAAAGGGACTATTTTTTGTTAAGCACTTTAACTCTTTTTTGGGACATGGAACAGGTTATTAAGCATGCAGACCAAGAGGATTGCTCTGCCTCCAGTGGAAAGGAAAAACCTTGTAAACAAGCTGCATGTATCTCAAATGTATGTGGTGTTGCAAGATACACTGAACTTCTGGTAAATGCATGTGACATCCACATGTAAATCGATTTGTGTAGGCATGATAGGAACTGATTGAACAGGGAATTATAATGTAAGAGATGTCTGATGTCTCTGGACACAATGCAGTGAGAAAGGTTGTTACAGAAGGTATAATATTAAACAGTGGCTTTATGCTTCCTCTAAGCCTACAGTCTCCATTGGATAGAAATAATCTACTACAGTTCTCTGGTTGGTTTTTTTTTTAAACTAACTAATATAACATTTTGTATTGTATGAATCTATATGTGCGTGTTATTAGTAGCTAAGAAACACTGTTGAACAGCAATGTACATGCTCCAGCAATTCTGTGTCCCTCAGATTAAGTCCTGGGGCTACAATCATTTACAAATTATTTCCACAATTATGGCTGATTCCCCTTCCCTTTCCCCAAATCCACCCCTGCATTTTCTTCTAATTCTGTTCCTTTAGAGTTACATGGGTTCCACTATATAGGAGACCCTCTTCTCCAAAAAAGGGGGGAGGGGAATAAGTCACAACAAAACAATAATTTACTTTGAAAAGGTTCACTTTTGCTCTTTCCCACATAAAGTTACATAAAAATCTAGTCATGACATTATGACACAGAGCTTATAATGAATAAGGCCTTGCGTTGCCACAAAAGAAATGTATTGAATGTGACCTTTTCTGCATTTAGCCTCTACTGGAATTAATTTTACAAGAAGGGAGGTTTTCCAAACAAAATGCAAATGAAAGATTTTATACTCATGTAAATAGATCTGATGGTGGTGGTGCTTCACAGCTTATTTAATTCATGCTGAGGCCACATGCTACTGTATTTGCCCCCTGGATGGAAGCAGGCCAAGATGACAAAAAACCTCCTAAGAGAAAGGCATTGGGGAGTTGGGGAGGAAGCAGCGAAGAAAATCAAATATTAGTTATGGAAAAATATATTGGGGTTTCAGCAATGTAAATGAGGGTAGAATTTAGCCTTTTGTGTGTATAAATATCATGGGCCAAGATCATCAACAACATAGCCACACCGAAGTTAATAGAGCAATGACAATTTACACCAATTGAAGATTGGGCCCCAGGTTTATAAAAGCTGGGCATACTTTTGAGAGGTCTGCTTTTAAAGGTTTATTAAGAAATGTTGGGGAGAATCATTCTGCAAGAGTGGACAGGAATATAAAAATATAGTAAAATCCAGACATTTTTTCCATTTGATCAAGGATTTACAGCCCCAAATTGTCACCAGATTAAAAAAAAAAAAAATCACTGGCTGAGAAAATTTGCAACAAAAAGCTACGCTTATAAAGTGGTAAGAGTGTAGCTGGGAAATGACTGCTCAATTCAGGCTGATCATTCCATTTGGTAAAATAAAAAAATGAATGTCAGTTCATAGCTAACAGGAGTTTTTGGTGTGAAAGGAATGCTGGATTGGACCCCAAAAAACCGATCAGAGTAACGAAGAGCATTGAAGGGTAGAGCTATTTTTTAATCACATCAACATCTGGCCTTTCTATAGTTTTAGGTTTTCTTTAAGCTGCTAATAAACTATAAATTGTAAATAAAGCAGAAAAGTAGCTGATTTTAATATCTAAAATCTGTAAGATATTTAGAACCATAGTATGCACTGAGTTAGGAAAGTGAAATGTTCAGCAGAGTCTGTTGTGAGTGGTGTGGGATTCCGCACTGTGAACTGTAATGAAAAGAACCTATTGACCTCCAAATATTTCCTGCTAATTCACACAACTCATGCTCATGTACATTTCTCAGATCTTTCTGTAAGGTCCCATCTTCAATTGCATATCTACTGTGACGACGGGTTGTGTTTTAGCCATGGGCGTAGTTTGGCGGGTTGCAACACCCCCCCAGCATATCTACTGTGACGAGGGGTTGTGTTTTAGCCATGAGCATAGTTTGGCAGTTGCAACGCCCCCCCAAAACACAAGCTTGGGGCAAGTGCAGAATTTGCTGCTTACCCCTCCCCCGCAAACGCATTGCCCCATTGGCCTGACTGGAGCTGCCCTCCCGAATATAGAAGTCAAACTAACGTGTGGTAGTGCTATGGTTTTAGCCCTTCTGGGGCACTACATACTGTAGTTTAGTCTTGCCTGTGGAGGTGGGAGCAAACTATGTTATAACCATAGCACTAAGATGTATTAAAATTCTGGCTTTCACAGGGTTGCAAAACCATTTGCTAACATGTTATCAGTTGACTTTAAATCTAGCTACACAAGCAGAGAGCACAGCATGTTATAAAATAGTAGACTTGGGATTGTACAAGGGACCTGAATTTGGTGTCATGCCCCCTCAGGGTTGTTTTCTCTGCATAATGAATGAATGCTACTGAGCAGGAACGCCATCCTTTCTACTTGCCTGGAGCGAAGTCCTGACCCCACTGAAGTCCATGGGAATTTTGACATGGATTTCAATGGGGTCAGAATTTCACCCTGGTCTGCAAGATGAACAAAAAAGTTAAAAAGAGAACAACTCTGTATAACTCAAGAACAGAACAAACCTGAAAGAGAAATGCATCCCCAAGGGAATTACTGAGGCAGAAAACAAAGTCTTTCTTTGGGTGCTCGGGCACTGCTTGCACTATACTGTTTTCCACCCAGACAGCGTGCTTTGGGATGCTGTTGTGGTCTATTCCAGATCTGCCATCAGTCTCATAGAAGAATAATGTACATCCTAGGAAAAACACGAGAAAGGCATTAGCAAGCAGCATATTTAAATACCATAAAACCACATCTATTCAATGCTTTGTTGCAGAAGAATGTAGCCCTAATACTCTGAGTCCTCCAAAAATGAAAATTAAATTAATGTATCCTTGGGCAGCTATCGCAATGCCTTTTTATGGATCTTCCATATAGACTACTTAAAATCTATTGGTCTGGTAGGAAACATCTGAAGGAAGTTTTTCAGAATGTACCATCAGTTCCCAGTAACATTGATGGCAGTCTTAAAAGTAAATCTCTTTACCATCTACTGACAGTGTACTCCTCTGCGTTTGGAAACATGGGCAAAATGCTTAAAAGTGCCTTTCTACCTATATTTGCTCCAAACTATACTTTATTGCAATAGTGTTCGCACCTTTGGTACAAACTCTCACATGCGTTTTTTTTTTGTTTATTCAAAAACACTGTATTAACCATTTAATTTTTATGTCCTATTTCTCTTTCCAGAATCTGCTCTCACTTCTGCTTTCATTCAGGACAATGAAGAGCTTCTGTTAGGCACAGCAGCGGCCTGTGAACTGACAAGCATTGTCCTAGGAAACCTAAGCGGGAACAGTCTCCTCTTTCCGCCCAGCAAGCAACCAGCTTGAGAAAAAAAGAGTGGCAGGATTCACAGAAAGAACCAATGCAAATCTGCTCATGAGCCAGGGTGGTGTGTATGAGCCTTTCTGAAGGAAAGAGATGGTGGAAGCAGGAATTTGCATCCGGGTAGGCCTTGTGCTACATTGCTAGGACCTGACTCCTCGCATCATCAAAAGCCAGCAATACTGATAGAATGAATTTAGTGAATACAGCTACCCATAAACTACAGTGACTCTAAGGGATACGCTTAGACCACTGCTACTGAGAGATCATTCCATCAATATACTCTTTTTTCTTCCACCCTCAAACGTGGAAGTGCTGGAGAACAGCCTTGGAGATGTGGATTGTTCACAGAAGCAATATGTCACAAGCCAAAGGATGTGAGATAATACTTCGTTCGCCAGGGTCCATTCAACTTTTGGCCTCACTGCTGAGATTGCCAGCGAGGGTGCCTCTTCACCCTGCCCACTCAGCCCCGATAGTGCACAGTGCTGGGGCATGCTGTGAGATGTCCATATTCTAACATCGTTTGGGTTTTTATTGTTGTTGGGGGGGTTGTTGGGGTTTTTTTGTCTGTACCATGGATGGGAAAATACAGGTACAGATGGAAGCTGTGAACACAATTCTTTAAGGCAGCTCTGTAACCATGTTGCCCTATCAGTGTGACAAAAATTAAAAACCCCAATATGTCAGAAGGTGGACTCCCCTCAGAATGCCAGACTACTGTGAGCTGGCACAGTTAGCTTTATAGAGTAGACAGGCCCTCAGGGAAACCATTGTTCTGCTTAAACTTTCTTGCAACTACTAGTTACTATGGGTCCTTGAAGGTAGAGATCAAGGTTTTTTTCATGACTGAATCCTGATGAGTAAGTGAAAAAATGGATTGGACTGAGTTATCCCCACTGAAAAAAAAATTAATGAACAAAAACAAAAAAACCTTGTTGCCCTGCAATGTGTTAGCTATTGATCAATGTGTTATCGACACGGGGGAAAAATCCCTGTGCATTTTAGGTGAAGACAGACTATAAATTAGAGGCTTCATGGAAAAAAATCTTTACAATTTTCAGGCAAAATATAGTCTGTAACTCTAGGATCTCTGCAACTTCTGCGATTATTCAATATTATACAAACATTTTAACTAATAATGTAATCTCTAGCTTCTTCTGTTGAAAATAGTGGTCAGAATGGAAACTGATGCATGGTTACCCCTTTAACCCAACATTGCAGAAAACTATTTGCAGCCAAACACTAGCAGCTGTTAACTTCAAAGCTTAGTTTAAATGCTACCTTATTAAGCCACAGCAATCTAAGACACAAACATTTGACTTGAGATAAGGCACTTTAAAGTACCATTGCCTTTATGCTCATCCTTCCCTTTTTCTCCCCTCCCAGATGGCTCTTTGTTTACCAGTTCTTCACAGCCAGCCTTTCCTTTCACACTGCCTCAGCAAGAAGGAGATTAGGGGTTCTCTCTGCTCCCTCAGCTGTGCAATTTCTCTTCTTTTATTTCCCCAATCTCTGCAACAATTGCAATGAAGGGCTGGCACTCACAATTTGTTTTTAAATTGCTGCTACAAACACTGGTACATACCACCTTGCAAGAGTTGTGGAATCAGAACCTATTCTTCATCTCTGGAGCTCAGCAAGTACCTTTCCAATGGCTAATCTCTAAGGGTCAGTCAACATAAAAAAAGCAAAACTATGTTAGGGAGCCTAGTTACAACCTGGTTTTCCCCTTGACCTGGTTAAAACATGGTTCCATTTTGTACACAAGACTTTGCCATGCAAAAACCTTTGGTAGTCCTATCTACATTATGGAATAGAGCTGTGTTGTTACCAGTCCCCTGACAATTCTACTCATAGTGTACACAGACTCTTACAGAGCTGGGAAATGGATGACTGAGTCCAAATATGAGCTTGGTTTCTCCACTTTGCAGTTTAAGATGCTTGCGCAGAGATTCTCAGAAGACTACTTACAGATCCAATTTTAACCTACTGTGCCTGTTTCTTTACTATTGTTATTATTTATTTGTATTATAGCCGTACCTAGAGGCCCCACCTGAGATCTCCAATGCATAGTGCTAGGAGCTGTATGAACACACAGTGAGAGAGCCCCTGCCCCGAAGAGCTTACAATCTGGTCAGGACGGACAAATGGCAGCAGGAGAAAAAAGCTCACAGAGGTCTTTCCAAAGGTCACAAAGCAGGTGTGTGAACCAGAAGTAGAACCAAAGTCTTCTGAGTCCCAGTCCAGTGCTCCATCCACTAGGCCACACTGCTGCTCCTGTTCATACTATTCAAGGCCTTGTCCATACTATGAGCTAAAATTGTACTATAATTATTAATATTCTCACAGCATGCAGAACCCTCAATCAGGATCGGCACCTCATTGTGCTAGGCACTGTACAAACACACACAAAGACCTTACCCCTGAACGGCAGCTGTCACAGGGTGGGTACTAGCACAGTGCTAGCACCAACTCCATGATCGCAGCAGACAGGGATTTCGTTTACAACACTTTTATAAACATGCTTTTCAGAGAAATGTGCATGCTGGCCAGGGAAGCCATGCTAGATCCAAAGGTTGCTAGCACGGTTTTAAGCATAGTGCAGACTCTGCCTTAGAAGCAGCACAGCAACTTAATTTTGACAAAAGCACATACCTCAATTGTGAGTGAGTGACCGACCATTAAAAAAATTCCCAAAGAAAATCAAGAACATTCTCTGCTACTTCCCTACTAATTTTACAGGTTTTTCCAGTGGCTTTGGTAAGAGTGATACTGGCACAGATTTTTGTTTCATCACTTCTTTTTAAAACAAGCACAAAAGAAGCATTCATATTACCATTTGGTAGATGTGCCTTGTCTATTAAATGTGTAATTAGAGATTTCACTCAATTTAATAAAATCACTAGAAACAACATGGCTTACGTGCTGTAATGATGCTCACTCTGTAATATGGGAGCACCCTGTTAAACACAGATCTGATGTTTATATTCCTGTATAATGTCTCTTCAAACAAAAGCTCACCGTTGTAATGATTATTGTTTTGATTCCAATAGTTACATGGCAAGGATTTGTAAAGCTGTCAATGCCACATAAATAAATAGGCAGCATTCAGGTACTTGTTTTGGATAGAAAACACAAAGAATTACACCTTAAGGCCCCAATTTTGCAGTTAGCTCTATATTGGCACAGAGACGTGCCCAAGTGGTGCTCACTGAGGGATCAGAGCTGAACTTTGCACGTTGATAAAAACATTTAAAATTAAATCAGATCAAAGCCTCTGGATTTTGATGCTATAGGCCAGTGTTTCCCAAACGCTTGGCGGACCGCTACTCCAGGCCAATAGGAGCTGCTAGAAGTGGCGCGGGCTGAGGGACGTTCTGGCCGCCGCCTCCCGCAACCCCCATTGGCCTGAAGCAGCAAACTGCGGCCAGTGGGAGCAAGGATCGGCTGGACCTGCGGATGCGGCAGGCAAACAAACCGGCCTGGCCCACTGGGGGCTTTCCCTGCACAAGCGGCGGTGTCCCAAGTTTGCGAAACACTGCCATAAGCCAAATTCTGTGCTAATTTACATCCTCGATGACTCTTTGATGCCTATGTAAATTATTAATAACAGTCTATCTGATATACCTTTTAAGGAAACCCAATAGTGTTTCCATTTTCTGCGTGTAGCTGACTCCACTTTCTTATTCTTTTTGTGCACCAGAAAATTTTTCACTGCAAGAGCCCCAGCTTTTCGTACAGTGCCCTGGCCAGCTGTAAGGAGGATGTCAGACTGCCCTGGAGAACTCAAGGTACCACTGCTTTGCTCATCACTCAGGGTTGAACCAGCTTCTTCCAAGTTCTCGCTGTTGGTGGTGCTCATTTCCAGCTCCCTTCGGAAGTTCTCATACACTCCCTGACGGACCCCATCTCCTGTAGAGCTGCTGCCGCTGTCGCTGCCAATGAAAGCTCGACTAGCTGTTGGAGAATAGCTAGAGTTTGTAGCATTTGAACGTCTGGAGAGGAGGTCTGTATCAGTGGTTGCGCCCTCGATTCCACTGTCAGCAAATTCACTCCCTTCACCTGCATTCACATCCTGATTAAAAAAGAGGAAACATCATATGAAGGTAGCTGATATACCATCCTACCCTGGCACTTTGAAGAGGCTAAAAGAGCCTGAAGTTTCCCTGATTGTATCAAATTTCTTCACATTCCTACTTTGCTTGACATTGGAACATTCTTCAATCTGCCCTGTGAAGACAAGTGGCTGGAAGAATAGGTATTCTAGCAGGGCTTCCGGCAACAATTTAGGAAAGACCATACAGCTTTAGTATGTGCCCCACCACCATAGTAAATTGGGAGAAAGAGGGGAAACGACTTCAATTGTTTACCCTAGACTAAGTTAATGGTGGTAACAAGTTTTCAGGAGGGAAAGCATGTGACAGCAAAAACAATGACTATGTCTTGGGAAAAAGTCATCACCCATAAGTCTCAGAGAGGAAAAACACTGATATTGTATATTTACACCTACAACTGAGACTATCTCTTAGGCATCCTTTGATTGCCACTTGACTTTTATATAACTGAAGATGTACTTTTCCCGTAGGTGGATATGTATTAAGAATTGTGGCATTCTCACTCCTACCACTTCCCGAAAGAAAGGACTCATTCTTTATAAATGCTACATATCAACAGAGGTTTGTGAGTCTGTCTACATGCGCTGTTTAGAAGAATAACTCTACTTCCTCGCCCACTCAGTAAATCCAGTTCTTCTCATCAGTTTTGATTTGAATATATTCATTAATAAAGTACCGTCCAAGACCCCAATCCTGCAAGCTGCTCTGGACTGTTGTACCCCTTCTTCCACACAGCACTCCACTAACTTAAATGGAAGTCCATATGGGTGCAGAGATCCTCCTGCACAGACCAGCTTTCAGGGTCAGGATCTTATTTAGTGCTGTTCCATACACCTATTTTGGAAACCATCAATCTCCCCAGTTCCTTGCAACACAGAGAATAAGGGGATGCTTAGAAAACATCAGAGCCAGTGCTGCTGAGAAACCAGCCATTTACAATAGACTGTCACAGACTGATCTTCTCATCTCAAAATGCAGAAAGGTGCAGGGAAAATACAAATTCTTAATCTAAGTTCTCAAAATTCTATATGTGTCAGACACCACACGTGTGCGGAGTAGTCACAGCATTTCCACCAGTTTCACATCCATGCAATTCCAACTCTCTCAGTGGACTTTAAACTAGTATAAAACTGGAACACTTCTGTGCTGAATCAGACTGAAGATATCTTAAAGGATACAAATCAGGAGATTTATAAAAGGAACAATGAATATCTTTTGCACTTGGTTGGATTTTTTTTTTTAAGAGAAGTATGTAACTCTTACTAATTTCTAATTTGACATAGACTGTTGTGCAGCACAAGTTAAAAAAATCAATTGAGTTTTAAGCATATACTAATTTTAGGAAAAATTAGTTAATTGTTTGATTCAAGTAATGCTTTAACAGACATTTAGATTTCAAGTAATCTTTTTATTCATGAATGTAGTATGTATAAAGTTAATTCTAAATATATTGCTTCTCTAATTCTTATTTAAAACATACAAAATAGTGTGTGTTTGTTTTTAAATGAAGTGTCACTAAAACGTACCCATCAATGCAGGGGAGTAATGGAAATATGATTTGCCCTCTTGGCAACATTTATAAAAACTGTGCTTGATATTCTGTTTACCAGACCATGAGAATTCTCTCAAAAAGAGGCATAATCGTAGTGGTCGAAGCACAGAACTGAAACCCAGGAACTCCAGAGTTCTAATCCTAGCTCTGATATAGATTCATAGTGTGTCCTTGAGCAAGTCACATAAAAGATCTGCTTTGGTTCCCACATCTGTCAATGGGGATAATACTGCATGCCTCTCAGGAATGTTGTACCGGTTAGCTGATGTTTGTACAACACTGACAAGATGAGAAGCTCCACATAACTACATTATTTACACTCAGGAGTATTGTACAACAATCATAACCGTGCAGTGATCCATGGAACAGACTAGATGGTTCAAAAAGCTTCCTTACAACTCAGTGATTTTAGGATTCTACCCTGTCCTCAATATTTCCTCACCAACACCCCAAAATCCTCTAAAAAACTGAGGTCTACACTACCACTTACTTTGGTATAAGTTATATTGCTCAGGAGTATAAATAAACTACCCCCATGAGTGACGTAACTTACATCGACCTAAGCACCGGTGTGGACAGTGCTATGTTGGTGGGAGAGCTTCTCCCACCAACACAGCTACCCTCTCTCATGGAGATGGATTTATTATGTCGACAGGAGAGCTCTCTCCTGCCAGCATACAGCGTCTTCACCAGACATAGTGCAGCTGCACCAATGTAGCGTATTTAGTGTAGACTAGCCTTGAGATTCTGGCCCTGCAGGGGGATTAGAATCTGAATACATAAAAGGGAGAACAGATCAAAACTTGTTGCCAGTTGATGTTCATCCAGTACTGTTCACCTTTAGGAATTACAATGTCACATTTAGCAAGATGAGTATCTTAAACAGTTGCTGTATAAGACAATTGGTCTATAGGTTAGTAAGGTTAAGAGCATTCATCAGACAGGTTTTTTGCCTTCGGGCCTTATACTGTACTATCTGCTGGTTTCCATCAGAGGGTTATAATCAGTTTGAGAGTGTTACATGAAATTTTCTAATGACACTTTGAAATGTTATAATCTGCACACTAATAGGGTCTCAATTAAAGAGTTCAGCAGAAAGTCAGAAAGTCACTGAGGGTTATTATGCATTTTCAGGGAGGGTGATGGGGAGGAGGGAAGAATTAGAGATTGAACGTGTTGTCCGCTGTATCAAGTGGAGAAGGACACATGAGTTTTGATTAAGGAATAAAAGAAGAAATGTTCAACTTGGGTGATTAAAGTTAGGCACCAAACTAACATTTTGGCTTTATTTTCAAAGGTGGTGAGCACCCATGGCTCCAACTGGACAGATCATCTAATACAGATAATATAACTTTAGGCACCCACGTTTCAAAATTTTGGCCAAGAATGTGGTGACTGCTGTGCATTACACAGATTAAAGGACACTCCTGTATGCTTCTATTAAAGAATACTCAACATTTCTTTCACAATTGCTCAAACACCAGCCTAACACCCAGGATTATGGTGACACTAATGTCCTCTTAAAGGGAGACTATCAGAGTTCTGGATCTGTTACAGCAGTAGTCCCCAACCTTTTTGTGGCCAGTAGCACATTCATGTTTTCAGAAAAGTGTGGCGGGCGCCAACAATTTTTCAAGGCTTATTTTGTATTTGTACATTAAATAATATGAAAAACATCATATTTAATATACATAATATATTAATCCATAAGATAAAAAGGGTAATTTTACATGTAAAAGGTATTAATTAAATTATCTGGCAATTACTCTTTCACCTTACCATGTGAATTTGCTCTTTTTTATCTACCTGTAAGAAAAATTAGGGAGTTTTTACAAAATAAATATCAAAAACAGTTTTCATCTTATTTTAAAAAAACTTAAACATTGTTGAACTGCTGGTCCAAATGCATTTATTATTCTTACTTTAACACAGAATGAAGCCTGCAGCTCCGGAGTTTTCTGTCCCTAGCAGGCGCGGGGCCACAGTTTCTCTCCGGCTTAAGCCGCGGCCCCGCACCTGCCAGGGACAGAGAACACTGGCGCCTGCAGCCTGCAGCCCCAGAGTTCTCTGTCCCCAGCAGGGGCGGGGCCACGGCTTCTCTCCGCTTCGAAGCTGAAGAGAAGCCATGGCCTGGTGCCTGCCGGGGACCGAGAACACCGGTGCCCGCAGCCTGAAGCCCTGGAGAAGCTGGAGAGAAGCCGCAGCCCCGCGTCTGCCAGGGACAGAGAACACCAGCGCCTGCAGCCTGCGGGCCCCGGAGTTCTCTGACTCGGCAGGCATGGGGCCGTGGCTTCTCTCCTCTGCTGGGCACCAGGCAGGTGCACATAAATGCCTCGGCAGGTGCCACGGCGCCCGCGGGCAGTGCGTTGGGGACCACTGTGTTACAGGAAGGGCCAGGAAGGCACTCTAATATCACAGGTTAGCACTTAAGGCATAGAAGCACATTTCATTCCTGGGTAAAAGGAATTACGAGGGATCAGATCTGGAATTGACAGGTTACGACATACACTGTATAAGGATTTTATGTTCTCTCTGGAACTCATGTCTCGAGCTCATGACTAGATTCTTTGTAACTGAGGAAAAAAAAAAACAAAAAAACCCACCACTGCGCTTAGGGCCTGATCCAGCAAAGTGTTGACCACATTACCAAAGGTAGGAGGTATCTGAAGAGAACACTGCATGTGCCTTTGGAGCCTACGGTTTTTTGCTGTTTTAACAGAGTATAATTTACCACTGGCAAATTTATTCTAGAACTTTATACAAATATCACTATAGGGCTTCTTTTTGTTTCTCTTGGAGTTTGTTTAGGTTCTGACTAAAATCCTTGTCTAAAATCTTCTAAAATGCAGGAATGGCACCTGATAGTTTACTCTTTGCCAATTTAAGCTCCTAGTCCTGCAACTAGGTTCCCTCTAGGCAGATGCAGACCTGCACCCAGGCAGAATCACAGGGGAACCACATGCAGGAAGTTCACTGGAAGACTCGGGCCAAAATCTGTATTGCTATCCCACCACCTCTCCACTTTTATTTGCCTACCTACAGACCTGGGGAAGAACATCTGCTTTGTCTCAGAGAAAGAGAGCAAGCTGTCTCCTTGAAGGGAGAGAGATCAAGGAGCTCAATGGAACGAACGTTCATGTCTTAAATATCAGAACCAGAACAGGTTCTAATCCATAAAGAATATGAACCGAACAAATACAGACATCTATGAGTTTGCCCTTTTGACTAAATTTTTGCTATTTGGAGCGTGAAGAGAAGGCCAGAGAGTTATTAGCCTATATATTGAAAACAACAGAATCCAGCAGGAGCAGTGCAACCATCTAGGATAAAAATAGTACTCTGTTTAGCAAGTCAATAGCTATTAACCTAACATTCCAAGGCTTTTACCAGAACTTCTATGCATCTGCAGACGCAGAGGATGATGGAAGTACTTGCTTACATTCACATCTGAGGATACATTGTTTTTAAACACTCAGACTGAATTAGAAGAGGCTACGCAGACTATATTGTTGTCTATTAAGGCGGTGGGGTGTGAAGAGATGCATGGCCAGATAGATTCACTACAGAATTTTAAAATCTCCAGTTAGATCAAATACATTTAGCTGTTGTTACTAATGCTGATTGAAGACCAGCAAGAAGACTCCCTACCAGAGACAATACAAATAACCTTCGTAAGAGCCCTGCATAATGAAGTGAGAGTATCATTGCTTTGTTAAAGACACAGACCAATATCACTGATAAACCAAGACTTAGTGAAAACATTAACAATCTAGTTACGTAATACTATACATACGAATCAGGTTTCAAATAAAGTAAGCTGGGAGCAGAGAGTATGATAGGTCTATTATACAATGTTAAGCAAGCAAGTTAACAAGATACTGTAGTGTCTGCAAACTCATTAGATGTCAAAGATACATTTGATCACACAGCATGGCCACATTTCTTGAAAATCCTTGATTTGTTCAGAAGTCATATAAACCCTCACGTTTCAGAGAATAGGTCAACCTCAGATTACTGGGGATTAGGAAAAATCTTTCTAACTGCCTACTGCAAGATTGCTTGCACATTCTTCTGAAGCAGCTGATGTTGGCCCCGTCAAAGACAGGATAGAAGAACTGCCGGTCTGATCCAATATGGTGACTCTTACGTCCCCAAACAATTCCTTCTTCACTTGGATGTGAATCACTCTTTACAACTGAACCAAGTTCAATGAGCAGTGGTTGGAGGGTTTCATTCTTTGAAGAGGCTCCCACCAGAAGTGTCCATTGTCTCCACTCCTCTGTGTTTAGCAATAGAACCACTAGCAATTAAAATTCAACAGTATCCTAAAAATTTGACAAGCACCAGACAAAGATATTAAAATGGAATGGGTGCCCAATAAAACTGAGAGGGTACAGATGATGATACACCTTAGCGCTGGACAGAAGATTATCATTAGGTCATAAGGGCACCCTCTCAGTTTTATTGGGCACTCATTCCAACTTATATCTTTCTCTGGTGCTTGACAAATTAATGCCTCTAACAAGTTATGTACAATTTTAGGGTATTGTTGAATTTTAATTGCTAATGGTTCTATTGGTTTGCTCATGTTGCTTTGCTCAAGCCCCACTGTAGCATAATCCTGCCCTCCAAATGAATAAAAAAATCCATTGTCAAGAAACTTGAGGCATGCAAGCAATCAACATTTTAGAAGATGTGTTTGCCAGGAAACGACTCAAAATCTTTCAGAAACTATAGGTAAATTACGGATTTCATCTTATCTGACTTAGCGAAAATGTTTTAAAGCAGCAATAGAGAAACTTGAAGGTACCCCTGAGAGTCACCCACACTGGGAGGAACACAATCTTTCTTGAAAGCTAATGGAAAGCAAGCTGTATCAAGCTTATGTTATATAAATTGCTTAGGAGTGAGAGGAACTGTAACATTGACATGAGTGCAATATGGGATCACAATACTGGATAGACCACCTCAATCAAAAATTGGGAGTTGATACTGAAGAATGTTCAGAAGACATATGTAGATCTGTGATGTCTACTAGGCTTAAAAGAATTAATTTGGCATCCACAGATCAAACTTGGTAGTGCAAGGCAAAATAAAGGTTTCTTTGTATATGTTCTGTCGAAGTGCTCTATACAGTACTACGGAATGAGGTATAGTGACAAATTACGTTTGCTTTAGACACTGATACAAAATTATTGAGTCTGTTGCCTTTAGACATTCCAGTAGTTTACATATGCTGACATCTAAGGGCTGGTCTACACTAGGGGATAGGGTTCGAACTAAGATACGCAACTTCAGCTATGCTATTTGCGTAGCTGAAGTCCAAGTATCTTAGTTCGACTTATCTGGCTGTCCTCACGGCAGCGAGTTGATTGCTGCAGCGCCCCCATTGACTCTGCTTACTCCTACTGCCGAGGTGGAGTATGGGTATCAATTAGCGGATCGATTTATCACGTCCAGACGAGACACGATAAATCGATCCCCGATCCATCGATCCGGCGGGTAGTATAGACGAACCCTAAGAGAAGCTCTAGACTTTCATTCTTGTGCATCAAATGCCAAGTGCTTGTGCAACAGTGCTTCAGAAATTACAAAATTAGAAACTGCAAAATTTGAAAGATGGCATTACAAATCTGATCCTATTGATGCTGTCTGAAATGGTTCAGTAGGATGGCACTTTTTTTCTTTCCTTGAAAGAATCTTTAGATAACTAGATATTACCCTGCTCCTCTAGATTCTTTCCATACCAACAAACACGACTTGTATCTTGACAGGGTTGAGTCACAGTCAGGTGGTTTCTGTCCAGTCTTGATCATAGCCTGGCAGAGCGGAAAGACGGTAGGATATGGATTCAGTGTAGAAGAGTGGTAGAGCTGATCATCATTAGATTATGGCTGCTTGACGTTACAGCTGTATGCGTTCCCATCTCTCCCAGTTGCCTTGTATACACATTGAATAGAAGGGATGACAAGATATAATCAAGGCCAAGATATAACCAAGGACTCGGCCGGACCTAAATTCTGCAGCAAGCCACCCTGGTTTCTGTTATATGCAGGTGAGGCAAATGAAAACTTTTGAGGCCAGTTCTGCTGAATTAAAAAATGGAAATTTTTATTGAACTAAATATGGGAAGCATAACAGTCAGCACAATATTCCTTGCGATGTTTATTTTTTCAGTCAATTCAATTTATGTTTCACTGCCCCCCTCTCCCCCTATTCTCCCCTTTCAGCAAGTTGCAGAATATTGTACTGACAATGCATAACAGCGGGGAAAGGCTGTCAGTGGGGAAACTGGATGTTTTGACAGCTGGGTAAGAGACAGTGGGGATTTCTGCCCCAGGAAAGCGTAGGAAGTGGTTTGTTGCTTTGTGCACCAACAAAGCAGTTGAGAATGGCAAGTGGACTCATATCCTCTTCCCCAGCTCCCCTTGTGGGATGGATTGGCCTAGTCTATAAATTGTGGACAGGGGAACTTGAACTCCTTTTCCTGCCTCAGCAAAAATCAACAGCAACCAGGTGCCTATTGCCGTCAGCCATGTTAAATAAGCACATTGGCTGAATATCTCTGGTAAAATGATCAGCAGTGAAGTAGTTAATAAGGCTGACATTGAAATGGCTTCGACTCGGCTTCAGCATTCAAGCCCCAGTGCGATAGTTGGAGCAGCTCACATTTGCTACACACTATTGTTTGAGGTTCTTTGCAGACTTGGGAGTACACTGCTTCATCAGGTTAGACTCCGCTCATAAGCTGAAGTTTTCCTTCGCAGCTATATGGGCTACAATTTTTCTTGTTTAAAAATGAGAGCACAGATTCTGGAACACATCGTAACAGGACAACAGATTCTTCAGTAGCAGTGTGGAGCATTACCGTGGGATTTTATGTACAAGTGGTCTTTTCATGGCTTCAGCACTGATTTCAGCAGGACATGAGTAAAGGTGGCAGAATAAGACGGTAATCTAGTAAAGTCTGATTCTTGCAATGCTCTGTACATAGGACTACATTACAATGTCTTTCTATACCCTCAAAGACTCATACAGACAGTCCCCTCTCTGCTGTCAATAGCGGTAGACAAAGTCTCCACACCCAGATCTTAAGAGTTCTTGAGGGCTGTGGCTCTTAACCCTTTTGCTTGTGGATGACATGCTGAACTAGCCCCTCAAAACTCACCTTTCTTATAACCCAGTGGTCCACCTAGATGAAGAAAATTCCGATTAGGAACTAATGCTAAGCATAAAACACAAGGGTATTGTGACCAAACTGGAGTTAAATAAACAGTAAAATGCTTCATCGAACTCTATGAAGTAAAAACGCGGGGTTAGATTTATTTACTCTAATTAAAAGTCAATTCCTTGAAAATGTCACTGAGGGGGTAGAGGAGAAAAAAAAGAAAAGTAAACTAGAAAAACAAATCAGAATCAAAAAATGTTATTTGGGAGTTCACCCGAACAATTACATAACTGAACAAGGCAGGAAAATGTCTGCAAAGCCGGATGATAGCTAGGTCATAGGATAATACACTAAAGCATTCTGAAAAGAAAGGTTTCAGTGAAGGAACACTCAAGTGGAGAGTGTCACTATTGCAAATTACATCCAGCTAAGTAAGCACAGTCCCTCAGATGGTTAGCTGTGGCAACTGTCTGGTTTTTACATGAGAAGTCCTAGAAACTAGAAGCATACAATATAGCCTATCGAGATTACAATTTTTGGGATTGCAAAAATACTTCAAATGTATAAATGTTTGCAGTCCTAGTGTTAAAAAATATGACAATGGAACTAGATCAGATCGTATGGCTGTTGATTTTCTTTCTACTAACTTTGAGCAAAGGGAGAAAAAGAATCCACTAGAATTTTCAGAAGAATATTACAAAGTTTGCCCAAGGATCCAAAAAACTTTCCCAAGATCCTTCCTGTAGCACATGGGCTTATGAGTGTGTGCTGGGAACGGCCTCTGGCTGTTGTTTGCTTTAAAATATCTAAAATGGTCAGACTCAACATATTATATAGTCCCATCCATTCTGAGAATGGTTAAGGATATTTCTGAGACCTTTGTGCAATGGCATTAGAATGAAGCAACTCTGCAGAATGAGAATTAACCACAGAACTTTGCTCTGCCAGCATTTGAAATTGCAAGGTACATAGCAGGACAGAATGATGAGAGGAAGCCACTAACTTACACTTCTCACATACTTCTCCCTTACTGTGTGTCATTAAATTATAACTGTTTTCTGTTCTCCCATTTGACGTCAGCTGGACTAAGAATATGTTTAGAATCTTCTTTCTAATATTAAACTAGACTATGAACTGATGTATACATATCCTTTGTGGAGATGTCTTACATGATTTAATAGAAAATTGTAATCTTTCTACAGTTTTTCTTTTTAACCATGCTATAGAATGTAATGAAAAATTAGATACGTGGCACAGAATTCTATGGGATGGTACAAAAAACAAACAAAACTATAGGACAGCTATAATTCTCTAATAAACTGTTTTTATAGTGATTTCTATACAGCCCAATTTAATTCCTATCGAACCCAACTGGTTTCATCCCTATTGCATTCTCTACAACTTTTCCACAGGGAAATGGCTTGGGTCCATTAGCAGAATCCCTGCAGAGACTTAAAAATGTAAACAAAGGTATTTTCAAAAGTGACTAAAAGGTTTTTAATGTGTCAAGACCCAACAAGGTTTGGGTTCATTACTGAAATTTTCAGTGTCGAAGGGGGTTAAAGAGGGATATTTGTTCACTCTCTTCCTATTTAATTTTATAACAAACAATGCACTACAGATGTTGAAAGGAGACTTATTGCTCCCTAGTGTCAAGGAATAGCTCAATGCCTACGTAAATGGCCCAGCCTGGGCCAGCAGAGTGTTTGAAAGCAGAACATTCAGTGCTAAAAGCATGAGTCTCTACTGCTTGAACTTAAGGACTATGCCATCAACTGGAAGCAGTAACAGACATATAAACCTCTTTGTGGAGCAGTCACAAGAGGACAAGGACCCATCCTGCTACCACATGTGGCCATAAGTACCTCTTGGATTACTGACCATTAGTTATAATTTTTGAAAATGGAAACAGTCAGTCCATACTCCATATATGGTTTTCAGACAAATGGTGATCACTTGCCGGAAAAAAAAAAGACAGCTTACGTTCTTATTGAGGCTTGACTATCTCTCAGGCTATGTCTACACTGGCAATTGAACGACAAATCTTTTGTCTTTCAGGTGTTACCCTGCCACTCCCTGAAAGACAAAAGTTATGCTGTGACAAGTGCCAGTGTGAACGGCGTGCTGTCGGCAAGAGCGCTCGTTAGGGATAGAAGTTTTTTGTCAGCAGCAGAGCCGACAAACAGCGGCTACATTGCACGACTTTTAGCAGCATGGCTATAGCAACACAGCCATGTCGCAAAGAGCTGTGTAGTGTAGACGTAGCCTCAGCCTCGAAACTGAGAGCACCCGGGGTCTCATCTGAAACCAAATACCCAACATCAGTGTAGGAAACCCTCAGGTTTACCAGAGACTTAAGTGGTCACTGGCTGCCAACCACCATCCCCAGGGCCGACTTTAGGCCTATTCCACCAATTCCCCCGAATCGGGCCCCACACCTAAGAGGGCCCCGCACCCAGTGAGAAACTCTTCCCTGGCTAGAGGCGCCTTTTTAATTTTTACTCACCTGGCGGCACTCCGGGTCTTCAGCGGCACTTTGGCGGCGGGTTCTTCACTTGCTCTGAGTTTTCGGCGGTAGGTCCTTCAGTGCCACTGAAGACCTGGAGTGAGTGAAGGACCCGCCGCTGAAGTGCCGCCAAAGACTTGGAGCACTGCCTGGTGAGTACAAGCCTCACGTGTTTTTTTACGTGTTTTTTTTTTTAAGTCATCCCTGCTGGGGCCCCATCGAAACTGTTCGATTTGGGCCCCGCACCTTTTAAAGCTGGCCCTGACCATCCCCCACAACATCTAAAGTATCACTACAAATTTTATATGGTGATCAGGTAGAGGGGACACCTTGGAGATGGTACAAAAACCATATCTCAAGGTAATTGCTTCCTCTCTCTAATTATACTTCAGAGATATTTACAAGGGCTATCAATAGTGAATGAACTATTGATCACAAGATTAAGATTCTGGCTGAAAATCCACAAAAGGAAGGAGGGAGAGAACATCTGCCTAAAACAGGTCCAAAAAACTAGTTCTAATCTCAGCAGATGTTTACATTCAGGTTGGACACAACATAATTGCTCCATTCAATTTGGAATTCAGTAAAAACAAAAACAAAAAAAAAACAAACCTAACACTCTGGGGGTTCTCAAAAACTTCAGTTGAAACTTGGGGGGTAGGGGGGAAGGAGAGACAAATGGGATATAAGCTGTGTACAACAGCAATTTGCCTTCCTGTAAGCAGAAATGGGTGACAATACCAACCAAGTAAGTTTTTCCACCTACATCACATCAGTTCCAAAAGCCCAGTAGGATCCCAGCAGAGCTCAGCTGGAAGTCTTGATTCAGCAGAACTGAACCTACAGTGTTAAGGAAAAACAGAACTACTGTGTGGGTGCCCCAAAGCCACTTTCTGAATATTAATTGCTTGTACATATTGAAACTAATTGTCTCTCCAGTGCTGAAAGGTTCTAGCTCTCAATTAAAGAAAAGTGACTCCCACGTTTCAATTTTAAGGTTTGACCTTTTGTTTCTTTTGCTAGAAACTGAAAAAAAATCATTTATTCTCTCCTGAAGTAAGAGGCAGATAAAGAGATTCTATTCACCTTTCACAAAAACATAATTGTTGCCAGGCCTAGCAAAAGAACTTGTGACTCAAGTGTTAGCCGGAAAAATATATGGCTTTGCTTTTTAAAAAGTGATTTTAGGTGCCTCGGTTGTTTTGAGATGCCTTAAAGCAATATGATTTTCAGACAACAGTGTTCAACACTTTTCGAAAAGCAGGCTCCTTTAAGATGTCTCAGGATGAACATCCCAAAACAGAGTTTCACAAAAATCACCAGCCACTTATGAAAACTTGGATCATGTTAAAAATTAAGAGTAAACCTTGCCAATGTACATGCAATAGGAGATGTGCATGCATAACAATGGCAGAATTCAGCCCTCATGTGCTCAGCATTTCCAGCTCCTAGTGATCTCTTGGGGAGTTTAGGGTGTTCACAAGAGCTTCCTGCCAAAGTCTTTCAGGAACTTATGAGTTTGGGCACCATTATCATAAAAGCAGGTGAGAATGGAAAACCTGCAAGTTTCTGAAAACGGATTCTCTGAAAAATGTGCTAAGATTTATGCAATTATAATGCAAAAAACCTGACAGAAAGGAGGGTCCAGTGGTTAAAGCACACAGTTAGGACTTTGGAAACCTGGGTTCAAGTCCCTACTCCTCCATATTTCCTGTGACTTTGGACAAATCTCTCAGTCTTGCTGGGCTTCAGTTCCCCACCTGTACCAGGGGAATGATAGCACTAGCGCTACCCTACCTCACAATGGCCTTGTGAGAATAAATACATTACAGATTGTGTGTGGCACTCAGATACAACAGTAATGGGGACCATAAAAGGTCCTCTGATTCATAGATTCCTAGTGTTTCCACAATTCTCCTTTCCCTCCATCCCCCAAACCTATCTCATCAGACTCACCAAAGAAGTAGCTCTTCCATTTTATATTCCATTGCGGTTTCCTTTTTGCTGTATTTTATAAATAAAGCAACATATTAAAACCTTTTTCCTGGTCTCACCACAGACAAATCTGGACTAACAAAGATTATTGCTAAAAATAAACCTTAGCTTTACTGCACGCTGTTGGGGTTAGGGTCCTGGAAGGTATGCCAACCCTTTCAGATATTTAATTTTGTTTATTTTGGTTTATTTATTGAAATAACTGCTGCTGAGTCTCTTTAGATCAATAGTCTGAAATTGGAAGAGATCTGTCTAGTGATACAAGCTACTGACGTGATGTCACAGGCTATGTCCAGTGAAATGAGACTCAAATGCATTACTTTCATTAGGTGTCTCAAGGGGATATTCTAATGGCATGATGAACATTGGGGAGAAAAAATATTTCAGCATTTACCAACTGTGTTGCTCTCCTTTTCAAATACACTCTGAAGAGAACTAAGGCAGAAGTTGACCCTAACAATTTTCTTTGGTTGAATAGAAAATGCTTTGTTTATTACTCCTAAATGGCAACTTGTTTCTTGCTTCCTGTTGTTGCTTTTTCATCCTGTGCTATCTTTAATAGCCTTGTTGAGAATGTGAAGAATTTCTGTGCTGATATTATAAAAAATGCCTCCAAAAATCTAGAGCTTATATTGAAGTACAAAGCTTCTGCTGTGAGAAGCTGCAGCATCTGTTTTAGAACATCATGTTTATATTTAGAAGCAGTACATCTTCAACTAATCCAACAACCCACCTTCAGTCACTTTCTGCAAGTTAGTGCCAACCGATGCCCTTCCTTCAGTCACTCGATTGGGGTTCATTTCACGTTCTAGTGGTCCCCTCCTTAACCCATCATGTTAACAGATCCTAACACTTACACTGCAGTACACTGTGACCCGCCTGGCTATTGCTGTCAGATCTAATCTCCCTTGAAGTGGTGTGCTGCTAAAAGCTCAATTCAGCATCAGGATGCAAATCTGTCACTCTCTCACACCCATTCAAAGTGCTTTTTCTCCCCCCAGGTCACAAGATGTGAAGAGTGATCTGTGCCACATACATACTGAAATTAAAACATCTAGTAAAATCAGGGTAGTCACCAAAGCATGTTATCTAGAGCAAAGCTTGACCCATTTGGTCAGGCTCTTCTCAGACTGTTCTGTTTCTGTCTACTGGCTCTGCTTCCGATCCAATGCTCACAGACAGAAAATACATAACAGGGAAGACATTATAATCAACCTTCTATTTTTGAGCCATGCCACCCCTCAAAGAAGGGCCAGCGTGCCAAATGCACTCTGCATTCAAATATATTTCACCTGCAATGGCTGCATATGGCACATGCATGGCATTGATGCTGCACTACTTCTATTTTTGTAAGGGATACTGTGCTATTTACCACATGCAATGTGCTGCTGTATGCAGCACAGGCCAATGCAACCTAACTCAAGCAGATGTGTCACAGCTAATACAGTGAAACATTCAAACAGAACAACACAACAAACACAATAAAGAGCCAAACCAAAACTCTGATCCACGGGTTAAAGGAACGGGGTGTGGAGGGACAGTCCACAGCTCTGTATCTTGTGCTCTCCTTGTGCTCTCATCTTGATAGATGAGAACAAGCAGACCAAGTGCTTGCAGGACTCCCAATCTCTTCCCATTGAAGATCGCTATTTTCTGAGTGATGTTTTGCAGGGCTTTGAAATTCAGGCACTTAAATCAATGGAAGTTGAGGGGGAGCTTCAATCCAACGGCCAATTTTGATGGATGGGGGTTAGGGAGGGGCAAGAGTGAATTCTCAGTACTTCCCATCAGGTTGGTGAGAGGCTTGGAAGCAGCATTGGAACATGGACAGGGGGATGGACCTCAGGATCCTCTTTTGCTCCTGGCTATTATAGCTAAAGTGAGACACAGGGATGATGCACTTGAGTTCCATGAGAGGAATGCTAAGAGATCAAGCTCTGACCAGATACCCTAAAAGCACCACCAAATAAACAGAAACATCTTCTTATCTCTCTGCAAACTGCAGATTTCTCCTTCCCAGAGAGAAATGACTCGAAGGAGTAGAAACCGCCCGTTCCCCTTACCCCCCATGATTGAAATGGAGCTATGAGTTATGAACAGACCATTCATGAAAGTACCCCCTTTCCTGAAGGCACTTGTTCCACTTCCCCCTTATTTAAAAAGAGGAATATGGAGGGAAACAGAACATACATCGAGCTGCCAATATACCACAGTTTACTTGAAACATCTGTGATCGTGATCTAAGTAAAGAACATTGTTTCTGTTTAGCAAATTCATCTACTTAAAAAAGAGTTTCAAAAAGTTTAAATGAATGGAGTGAAACTGCATTACCTGAGCAGTTTTTGCCCTTCGGCCTTGCATGCTGTTGCTGTGGCTGATTTGTAAGTTGGTAGCACCTTCTGAAAGGCAATGAGATTTCCTACAGGGGAGTGTATTGTAATTACTGTAAGAAGGAGTATCCTCTGTTGTAGTTGACGCCATCTTATGGTTTCCAATATCTGGAATATCGGACACTAAGTTCCGACAATAAGCCCCAAAGGTATTTCGTGGGCCTCCATTTATTGTAGCACCTGAGTTTTTGGGAGAATACAAGTCACTCATAGAATTGGCACGCTGGCAGGTGACCAGCTGCTGGGGACTGTTGCTTGCTTCTGTGCCTCGCATCCCCTCACCATCCTTCTCCTCAGCTGAACCTAAGATTTCTTCATTGCTTGTTAAATGTTCTTGGCTGAGGTCAGAGAGCGAAAATTCCAAGCTATCCTCCCGCCAGATATCTGCAGATTTTGAACGCTTTTTCTTGAAGCTTGCAGTTTCCATGAAAGTTGTCCCGTTTGTTGAATATCGATGCTGTCTGCCATCTTCGGCCAAAAATGTAGTGTCATCCCCATAAAGTCTGCTTTCTTCTGTGTCTGGCATGCTCTGCACTGAGGCTGCCGTGAGAACTGTGCTGCTGTCCACACTAGGAGTAACAGAAGAATCGGTGTGGTAGGAAACAGGCCTTAAGCCCATATCCACTCTGTCCACCCAAATGGGGCTTCCAAAGTCCTCTAAATTGGCTTCTTGGTTAAAAGGCTCCAGGCCATTTTCTGCCAGTGACTGGGGGATGCTAGGAGTACTGCTAGATCGAGTGCTCACTTCTGAGTTCCTGTGGATAACTTTCCCTGAAGAAGCATGCCTGGTCCGTCGAGAAGTTTTATTTGAAAGGCGAAGTGAGCGTGATGTGTGCTTCCGTCCCAGGCTGGCGTGCTTGTCTCCATACAATGCATGCTCTACATTTTGGCTTTCCGCGTTTCCCATGGTTTTAAGGTCTGCAAGATTAAAGAACAGGAAATATTAAACTTTCAACTAATATATGTATCAATATATATAATATGCCTGTCAGTAACTCTCATGGATTGTACAAAGGAAAGAGACTGTTTCTTAAAAGGAATCTAGACTCTCTCATCCAGAAGTAGCGCTAAAAGATACATGTCGTCATGTATCTATGATCTATGTCAGTGGTTCCCAAACTTGTTTTGTCGCTTGTTCAGGAAAAGCCCCTGGCGATCCGGGCGCATTTGTGTGCCTGCCGTGTCCGCAGATCTGGCCAATTGCGGCTCCCTCTGGCCGCGGTTCGCTGCTCCAAGCCAATGGGAGCTGCTGCAAGCAGCGGCCAGTATGTCCCTCAGCATGCACTGCTTCCAGCTACTCCGGGACTGGGAGCTGCCATTGGCTGGACCTGCGGATGCGGCAGGTAAACAAACCGGCCCAGCCCACCAGGGGCTTTCCCTGCACAAGCGGTGGAACAAGTTTGGGAACAACTGATCTATGTACATCTGCTGAAACATGTGTTGCAACTAACAAGAATTATTTTAACAGTGATGATCAATAATAAAATGTAATCAGTTTGCAACATCACTTGTGAATTCAGATACAATCTAGTGAAGTTTTCCAAGGTATGAACCCAGGGCCTCAGTTACCCTGATATAAACCAAGAGTAACTCACTGAATCCAGGGGTTGCATCAATGTAGATCAGAGGAGAATCTGGCCCTGAATGTGGCTTTGAGTGTGAGCCAATTTATAATGAAAGTAAATTGGTAATCGCAGTTTTACACACATCAGTTAAATCTATTAAAATCAGTTAATCCTCAATACAACATTGGCCAATAATGTAAACTGTAAAAATTAACATCTCATTTCCATACCGGAATCCTCTCTCACTGAAGCAGGAGTCCCTCATTTAGCAATATGGAACTGCAGGGTGGTTGCACCCTTCTAATACCAGTTCATGACCCCCTTGGTCAGAACCTATGCTCTATACCAGGGGTCGGCAACCTTTCAGAAGTGGGGTGCTGAGTCTTCATTTATTCACTCTAATTTAAGGTTTCATGTATCAGTCATATGTTTTTAGAAGGTCTCTTCCTGTAAGTCTATAATATATAACTAAACTATTATTGTATGTAAAGTAAATAAGGTTTTTAAAATGTTTAAGAAGTTTCATTTAAAAAAAAATTAAACTGCAGAGCCCTCTGGACCAGTGGTCAGGACCCGGGAAGTGTGAGTGCCACTGAAAATCAGCTCACATGCCGCCTTTGGCACATAAGTGCTCTACACTAAAAGAACAGAAAATTATGTATATTTAGGTTCCTACCAGAGGATGGTTAAAGGGGAGCGATTCTTTATTTCTACTCTTTGAGCAACATCATATATTATTGAAAAAAAATCTAATGGAGTTACATTTGTAATTATCAACACCACTACTGGCACCCAAGGCATCAAAATGCAACTCTGCAGAGCAACACATTCTACAAGCTCTGTTCTAAGGAGATCTTCATTGAGGCCCATAACTCATTCTAATACTTTGTACCAATGACTGAATAAAAATTTAAACCAATCCTTGCACCACGAAAGAGAAAAAAGAGCACACTAATGTTCCCAGAATCCTGCAAACTGGTGCTTTCAAGCCAACCCCTCTCAGAGGGAACATGCTCTGGTGTGCTGTCAGGGAGTCACAAGGAAAGCAGGTCAATTTCTAGGCTAACAACCTTGACAAGGTTACTTTATAACAACATTATAGGTGACTTTTCAAAGTGGTAGGTAGAGTTGAAACAACATGACTCCTGCTGACTAAGGGGAAATTTGCAGTTAAATACCTGCACAATGCTTTAAGAAACAGGGCTGAAGACCCCTTATAAAAGCCTTCAAAAAAGTCAGTCCTAGGTGTGCGCTTCATTACATCTAGACAAGCTTTAGACCATTATTTTGCTTCTATAAGTTTTAAAGCCTCAACAATAATTAAATATACCATTGTATTTAGTTTTCTTTGGGTTATTTTTAGTATGTAAGATACTATATCACAGTTTTTCAGTATATGTAGAATAAGAAATAACAACAGTAACTTGGATTCCAAAGTGTGAGTTACATGACCAAAGTATTAAAAAAAATGATTTTTTTTAAATCTTATTTTGACATGCTGGTAATGAGACTTGTAAAGACATTTGCTGGACATCAAAAACTGAGTTAGGAGTCAGCGCCACTCAGCATCCTCTCCAAAAACGCTAAAAACTACTTAAACCAGGCTCCTTGAGACCCAAAAGGACAGAATAGATGCATCTTGCAGGAGGTTCTACCAATGCCTCTGTGCAAGGGCTTTTGCAAACATAACAGCTAAATTCATTCTTGGTGTAATTCAGCTGATAAGTCCAAGGAAGAATTTGCCCCCCACAGCCTATTCATTTCTCATGTAGGCTAGTGCAACTCAGTGAAGTCAATGAAGTTATACCAGCATTACACTGACATAAGTAAGACCAGACTCAAGACCAGAAAAGAACAATTATAGTATTATTGTAACTGGATAATAGCATCGTTTGCAGCATAGAACAAAATTATGAAATAAATAATCTCTGGTTTAAATTTTAAAAGAAAAGTAGCTGTTTTGGCCAGGAGCAAAGTCAAATATGTATTAAAATACAAAATCATACAAAATTTAATATGAAAATAAATACACAAACACAAAGAAAATGGTGTACAATTATTTACATATAGACAAAAAACACAATTCTTTAAGAGGGATCACAGGGCAAAGAGTTTCTGGTTTTGAGGCAGCTATATTAGACTTGAGAAAAACAGCAAATGGTGTCTAGAAAGCAAGATAATGAGGGCGGGGTTTATTCCTAAGGGCAGTGGGTTTCTCCATTATAAGCATGTGCCATACTTTATTGAATCAGATGCTCATAGAATGAATATGATTGTGTATATGCATTAACCATCTGAATACATAATGTCAGCTACTGCACAGAACCTATTTAACCTCACATAGATTACACAGAAACTACCAAATCAATTCTGATAAATGTTCACACTTACAATTCTGCTCTAGGTACTATCAAATACTTCTGGTAGGGTTGTATTTTTTTTGCGGATGCTTTGGAAAATGGTCAAAATAGGAGCTAGTATGCTTTTGAGTTTCCCTATACAACTACACCTCTACCTCAATATAACACTGTCCTCGGGAGCCAAAAAATCTTACCGCGTTATAGGTGAAACCATGTTATATCGAACTTGCTTTGATCTGCTGGAGTGCGCAGCCCCGCACCCTCCTCCCCCGGAGCGCTGCTTTACTGTGTTACATCTGAATTTGTGTTATATCAGGTCGCGTTATAACGGGGTAGAGGTGTAACTAGCTCTATAGTTATGTCACGTTTTAGTTATGACTTGCTAAAAATCTGTGTGGCAGAAAGGGGGATGGGCACTATCTAAAACATTCTGACATCTCTGTATCTAAAATAAATATGACTGAGTTAAACCACATGGAATGAGATCCCAGGCTCACTTAAGTAAATGGCAAAGCTCCCATTGACCTCTATGCAGCCCGAGCCAGACCGCCCCACCTTACAGGGTCCTAGAGCCCAGGCCCCAAACCAAGCATCTACACCACAATTAACTAGTCCCTTAGCCTGAGCCAGCTGGCACAGGCCAGTTGCGAGTTTTTAATTGTGGTGCAGACAGACCCTGTGAGGCTGGGGATTTACCCATGGTTTAGGAAAACAAATGCACTCAGCAAATTTCAGCCCAATATATGTTAAAATGATAGTTATCAACCGCTGAAGAACAGGGTTTATTTTTTAAATTGAGTCTTAAGTGTAAGTGTTATTCCAGATTGTTCTGATCTCATCAGGACAGAACATGAATGTTAGTTACGTTATCTTTTGTTTTCAAAACCTTTAAATGTGACTCAGGTAGCACAAAGGTGCCCTTTGTCTTTGCAGCTTGGGTCTAAAACAGATCTCACTTCTAAGCCTTGTAGAATGAAATCTCTAGGGGAAAGGTTTTTGCTGCACTGACTTTAAAACTCTTGCTAACAATAATTTCATTTAAAAGGATTTTCACTGGCTGCAGAAGCAGATCTTTACACTGTCATCTTCCCCATTATCAAGAAAGATAACCACCATTTTGGTGTCATTTTGAGAGGAATTAAAGATTTTTATGTTTAAAACATGATTGAAAAGAGTAGGTCTCTAACTAAAGACACAAATCTGCAGAAAGGCCAGAAAGTTCTTAGTATCACTCAATGTACAGAGACTCAGCCCCCCAGAGACCAGCAAATGTGTAACTTGCTCAATGAACAGAGCAACCGGATGCAAAGCACTCTGTCAGTTCACCAAACGATTGTTATGTGCCACAGTCCCAATGTAACATTAATGGACACAATCATGCAAAATTGAAAACAAACAAAAAATTTTGCCAAGAAAAGAAACAAGAGGATAAGCCTGTATTCTGTGAGTAAAACAGATGGCTAGAAAATGCTTTCATGCAAAGGAGTAATGCATTTTCTACACAGATAAAAACTCAGCACCTGCAATAATGGTTTTCTTATCACTAACATTCTTGGGAATATGAACATAGACATTCACAGGAATGTTTACCAACCTGTTTCACATGACAAAAAGTATGTGCTAGATACTGACAGGAAACATCATGCTCCCATAAGGAATTGACCATTGTCTGCTTAGTTGATGGACACTTGGGTTTTACTTAAGAATGAAAGTCTCCAAATCCTGCAAACCATTGCTTACGCGATTAGCTCTGAGTCACTGCTCAAGTGAGTAATGATGATTTAAATAGTCCTGTTCCTAATCCCATTGAATTCAATCAGAGCAGGGTCTGATCTTAAGTAAGGGTATGCAGGACTGAGACAGGTCAGAATAAACTGTGTTTGAAGTAGTCATAAAATAACCTGTCTCAAAATCAGAACATGAGTAATATTAATGGGAGTTATACACAGACATTAAGAAGACAAAGAGTTACTATTGTTAGCTTATTAACTGAATCAAAAGATGCCTATTTGAGCACTGTACAAGGTAGCAATAGGATGCCACATAAATCACTGGTGACTTGCCTCAATGTTTAAAAAGGGCTGTAAAGCAGACAAGGGGAGGCAAAATGTCAAAAATCTGTTCGGAATTTATTTTCCAAAGCTAACAAAAGGATTGAGGCATACAGAACATGTCACAAGTCACTATTTTTAAAAAATTTTATTAGTTTGCAAAAATAAAGCTTAAGACTGATGTCACAAACAGAATATCAGTTAGGAAAAAGTATACATTCTACAATAAGCCTCTGGGAGAACAATGCTCCCTGTAAACTAACTGATTTAGATGGAGAAATAAAACTATAACAGAATTGTTGAGTTCTTCTTGAATTAGTTTAAAATAAAATATTGCTATGTAGAAAGAGGATTTTCAAGATGATACTGGCTGAAGACCCATTTCAAATTTCATTTTTTCTCAATATATTGTTTTTCCTTCTCTGCTCTTCTTCCTTTTCTCCAATAAAATATTCATGATAGCAATTACAGAAAATAAACCTAACTTAATAGCTCGCAAGTTTTTGACAAACTGAACTTTTAGATTGCAGAGGAAAGGATGAAATTTATTAACTTCCAAGTTAAATTTGAAGCACTTCACAAGACAACAGATTGCAAATTTAAAATTAGATTCTGGTGGGAGGTCTTGGTAACAAATCTCTACTTTTCTCCTGGAGTTTGAGTCTGGAGCTGTGAGAACCAGAACAATGATAAAATCAACAGCAAGAACTTATTCTACAGAAATGAACTTTTACTAAATTCTGCAAACCAACAAAGATTTTTACTCAACTCACAAAAACCATATAGAATTAGAACAATTTACAAGAGTAACTAAAAATGAATACACACATTTTATGGCAATTAAAAGGTTTTTTTCCCCCCAAAAGAGATTGAAGTTTCAGAGTAATCTTATACCTTTGAGTTTCTCAGAAACTGAATTGGAATATGTCATTGTTTTGAATTAAGAGCTTTTTAGTCAGATATTTCTTTTTATAATCCACTTTAAATATGTTAAAGCATGGGATGTACTCCAAAAAGTCCCTGCAAGCATCTCAAAAGCAGGGTGACAACGTGGGAGGCAAGGAGGGAGAGGGAGGAAAGGATGTCATCAGTAGCTGCTTGATAGAAATTCTAAAGCTTTTGCATTCCTAAATGGGTGTAACTATAAAACAACATGCAGTTTCTCCAAATTTTCTCCTCCCACAAACAATACACAGCAAACTCCTAAAGAAAACACATAGACACACACGTACCTTACAAGGCAATATTGGTAGCCAATGCAACTTTCCCCAAGAGAACTGTGGCATTTAGATGTATAGAATTGCAAATGATATCAAAATGAAACATTACTGGAACCATAGAATCTGTCAGCACCTGCCACTCAGCGCCTCCATTATTGTCTTGTCAGAGTCTATGAATATATGCCAAAAACCTGGTGAGAGAGAGGGAGGAAAAAAGAAATAGGCAAAGGATTACAAAAATGGTTAGAAAGGAGGACATTTTCTGCCAAGTCCTATTTTCATCACTTACCTAAGAAACATTATACAATACAGTGCTTAAATTCTGTATTTAAATTATATATATATAAAATCTGACAATATCAGAATCACTGAAAACCTCAGTCTAACACTTTATGAAGCCAAACTGAGGGTATGAACTCCATTCATTTTCTTACCACTTTTTATAATAAAGAATTTTATAGAAATTGACAAGAGACTGCTGAGGGCAAACAGAATGATACAGGACTGGAGGGTCTCGGTGACAAGTCAGAAAAATTACTTTTGTATTGGGTTTTCTAGTTTTGGTTGGTTGGTTTTTGAGGGGGTACAAGAGAGAAAAGCAATTAAACAGGGTCCCTCATAAAAGATACTCAACACTCCCCTCAGAATTCTGTGCATGGCTATTTTGTATTTCTTTCTGCTTGAAGATGGCTTACAATTAGGTTAAGGAAGAGGTACTGACT
Organism: Chelonoidis abingdonii; assembly: GCF_003597395.2. Lineage (NCBI taxonomy): Eukaryota > Metazoa > Chordata > Testudines > Testudinidae > Chelonoidis > Chelonoidis abingdonii. Next base: position 200,172,427 of record NC_133769.1, read on the forward strand.
TTTTTTTCTCTCTTTCTTTTATTTTTTTATTTTTTTACACAAACAATAGTTCAATCTGTACAATTTACTAAAATGGACAGCAATACAAGCACTGGTGTAATGAACAATTTTAGAAAGGAGTCAGAGATTACAGAAAATTTACACTCACAGAGTATATTGTGGAGGTAAACTATGCACATTAAAGGAATAGACTTGGAAATGATGCTGCACTCACTCACACAAACACACAAAAGTAACTTCAGGATTATTCACATGAGTATGTGCATGCATGCAGGATCAAACTCCTAGACTGTGCCTTGGCCTGATGCCATTTAAAAGTTCATTCCCACATGTTCCTTAGACACTAGCATATGTCCATACTGCGGCTGTGAGCAAGCCTCCCCGCTTAGGCACACAGACTCATGTTAGCATGCTAAAAACAGCAGTGTGGACATTGCACCTCCAGTGGAGACTCAGGCTAGCTGCCCAAGCTCAGAAGCAGGGGGTTAGGTGGGGCTTGAGAGCTGGAGTTGTCGTTCGAGCCGTAACATCCATACTGCTGTTTTTAGTGCACTAGCTCGAGCCCTGCCGGCACGAGTCCATCTTCCCACGTTGGAAAGCTCATTCCCAGCTGCAGTAGATGTACCCTTATGGTCCAGTCCTGTGAGATGCTGAGTACTGTAAACTCCGTGGGAGTTTTGGGTACTCAGTGCTTTGCAGGATCAAGCCCTGAAGTCATTACATTTCCTTTATGCAGCCAAATTGCAAAGCGAAGAGGCAAATGAAAGAAGTGGATCATCAAGAAGCATTGCAAACAGAGTTATTATATGGGTTTTACATATTTTCAAAAGATTACAAGAACAATGAATTCAGAATAGGTAAGTGATGCCCTTCATGTTGTTAGAGCAACTTGGTAGTAAATTTTTATCCTCGCTTGGATGGATTTTCAAAAGGAAGTGAGAGTTACCAAGTCCTTTTTTAAATTAAAAAAATTCTAATTTTCCTCCTTCTCCTTTATGTCTCCCTTGTACTCCCCAGTCCCCCAGGCTGCTGGTTGAGAGCTGAAAAGAAGTTCATGTGTTGCTCAGAAGCTGGCAGAAATTAATAAAATGAAGCTCATTTATATTGAAATGGACTCATTATCATGCCAGCTGACAATAATTTACAAGGTTAGACTCTTGATGGAAAACACGGCCCTACAGGCAAGTGTTCTTCCACCTGCGTCTCATACGCAGGAAATAATCGTATGTAACATGCTTTACTTTTTAAGAAAAAAAAAGTTTTATCTTTGGATTTTTTCCCTGCTGTATCTATATTTGCCACAGATAAGTTATTTTTAAAGAAAACTACACTGTAGTGCACTGTTATCAGCTTTTTCACTCTCAAGTTGTTTTTTGAAGAGTTTGTTATTTATCTGAAATAATCTGCTCCAAACTGAAATTTGGCAAAAAAAAAAAAAAAAAAAAAGATCAGAACCCTAGTCACTTTCAGGAGAATTAAAATAATAGTAATAATAATAATAATGTTGACTGTTTCATACGAAGTCTTTGCTCCAAACCAAACAATTCTCTTTTAGTATCTCAGCACTAAAGCACTTAAAGGAAAAGAGTTGTTTTTTCAAAGGGGAAAAAATCCAAGTGGGTGTTTACACTTGGGGAATTGGCTTACTCTCCCTGTCTCTCTCTATATCTATCTTTATAGCTATCCACATCTATATCAATATGCATGCGCACACACGCTTCCTCGAGGATGTATCATTATCTCATGATTCTTTTCCAACAGAGTCAGCTCCTGTTAGTTATTACTACTAATTCACAGGAACTCTTCCAAATGCAAAAATCCATTTTTTTTAAATCAGTTTAATACTTAACTTTGCCTCTAATACACCTTAGAAAACACCCCAACCACCAGTTCATTGTTTCATTTCACCCTTTGGTTTTCTGCAAGAGCAGAAGTTCTTCAACATTCCCAAGCCAGGGGCAGATTTTGACTTCTGGCAGAAAGGTCTTCTCGGGAATAATGAGGTCTACTCTTTCCCCAGGAGGAGCGGCACAGAAGGGACATGATTCCCCACAGGCGAAAGGGGGGGACACACACACTCATCAGAGGGAGCAGCTGGGTTCTGAACAGAAGCTTGGGGCTTGTCTACATTATAAGTTATGTTGGTATAACTTACATCGCTCAGGGATGAGAATAAGCCACCTCCCTGAGCAATATAAAACTTACAGTGACTGAAGCGCTGCTGTGGACAGCGCTCTCCCGCCGACACAGCTACCGCCTCTTGTGGAGCTGGCTTTAGTATGCCGACGTGAGAGCTCTCTCCATCAGACGCGCTACAGGGTGCAGCTGTATTGCTGTAGCACTTCTAGTGTAGACTAGCCCTCAGTACTGGCGACTTCATTCCCTCTATAGGGCAGCATCCCCCTGTAGAGCACATTTGCTCAGTGCTCTGCTGGACGCTACAGCGTTAGTGGAGCGTGGAACCAAGCAGGGTGTTGATGGCCTATTCATGGGCATGACATAACACACTGATGCATACGGTATGGACGTGCTTTTACTGACCCAAAAGTACACACTTGTCAGTGACCATGGTCAATGCTGATGTTTCGGTCATAAACAACTACAGGGAAAGTTAAAACAAAACAAAATGAATCTGAAATGTAGTTTTTCAAACTACTTGTTTAAAAAAGATCCTAAATTTGCAGTCTCAGCCCTGGTTTCTGGAAACATGCATACATGTACACAACTTTTACTCATGAGTGTAGCCCCCTTTGAGTCAATGTTCTTTGCGGTATTCCGGCCAAATTAACTTGTGAGTATTAATTTAATGACTATGAAAAAGTATCCTGAAAAATCAGGCCACGTGATTTCTAAGAGGATGAGCACCCAAAATTCCCACTTAAGTTGCGTGCACTAAAAATTAGGCCACTGACACTACAACCATCAATCCAGTGTCTTTGGATGTAAGGTCCCTAAAACTGAGGTTATAGTCAGAAAGGTGACTATATAAAAATAGCAGCAATTTCTTCATCTTATTAGCTAGCTACATGTACTCAGGGTTATATCTGCTGACTTACTAACAAAAATAACATTGCTTCCTGTTGCTACCAAAGAACCAATACAGGGACAGGAGAATGAAAGGGCTCGTGAACTGTCAACAGAAGTGCAGAACTTTGAAATATGGGATTATAATAATAATAAATAACAACAACATGCAAATATTATGTGAACCACAGAGAGCCCCATTAGGGATGGTGTAAAGCTTAAAATGATGGGGACTCTACCACCTCCCTGAGAAGCCTATTCCAGAACTTATATTGTTAGAAAGTTATAGTTATAGTTAGAAAGTTTTTCCTAATATCCAACCTAAATCTCCCTTGCTGCAGAATTATTCCCATTACTATGCATCCGACGAAGTGGGTATTCACCCACAAAAGCTCATGCTCCAATACGTTTGTTAGTCTATAAGGTGCCAAGGAACTCTTTCCCGCCATTACTTCTTATCATTCGAAGATGGCTATGAGAATTATAAACATTTTTAAATTATATTTTCACTTCCTTATTTTATAATACAAAGACATCTTTAGAATGTAGTAACATTTCAAAAGTACATCTACTGATGTGAGACAAACTAATAATTAGCCCAAATCACTACCTCACTCTATGAAGTCCACAGTAATTCTATTATAAACTTCCACAGTTTATATAGATCGATGGAGGACACCATATAGCCATTTCAAATAGAAAATATTAAATATCAATAAGTAACTTTGGGCTGCATTCTCCATACCACCACACCAGTTTTATGACAATGTAATTCTGGTGCAAAGCTAGAGTAATGGAGTGGAGATTTAGACCCTTTAATTGTAACTAGAGGCCATGTCCCTTCATTACCATGCAAAGAGCTCACTAATGTGAGTGGTGACTTTAAGTCAATGCACAGCACCAAGGCTCCAAGTTCGGCAGCAAGGCACTGCATGGTCTAGCTGATTTTTAAAAAAGATTCAGTTTGATGTGTTTATGCCCCGTCTGAGTTTTGTTTTGGTAAATAGTGCAGCAAACCAGCCTGCTGGTTGTGGAAACAGTGAATTTTAAATCAATATTGGCAAATATTCATTGAAAGTGATGTTTTAACTTTTAGCCGATTAGCACCTGACTTGAAGGAATATACTCATTCAGCGAGAGAAGAGAAGTGTGATACATGTCTAATTAAAACTGACCAACAGAGCTGGAATTTCAAACATTTGAAACAAACTGCTCACTAGCAAGCCACAAGACTCAACATTTTCCACGGGAGCTTTTTGGAAAATAAATGTTGAATAATGACTCCATTTGAAGAAAATCACGGTCAGTTCATGAAGAAATCACTAACAGAAAATGAAGTTAAACTAGTCAAATTAATTATTCCTCCAGCTCGAAAAACACTCCTACACAAATCTATAAATAGAAACAAAAATGAGACCTCTCAGGAGACCTGCAATCTCAATAATAACTGACAGTTAACATCCTTGAATCACAGTTAAAGTCAACAAAACGAGAAAAATGGTATTAACAAGCTTCCATGGGATCATAGTGGTGAATCTATGCAGGAGGAGAACAAGCAGCCAGTGAAGGGAAAAGCTACCTTTTCAGTGCTCTGTTATTTTTGTACTGTGGTATCTGGGTAACATTGTTTTCAAGAGTATCTTTATGTATTTTCAGTTTCCCACCCTTCCTCCTCCTCGCGTTATTAATAGTGGGAAAATCTCCCTCTCTCCCAGAGAGCAAATCAGTAGAGACTTATGGATTAGAAGAGAAGCAGGGCAACCTAAGAAAAGGACAGGCCCAACAAAGAAAATAACAGAACGCCGTTAGCTGTCACCTTCAGCCCCAGCTAAAACCTCTTCAGCGCAGTATCAAAGATCTACAACCTATCCTAAAGATGATCCCTCATTCTCACATATGTTGGGAGACAAATGAGTCCTTTCTTACGGACAGCCCCGTAACCTGAAGCAAATACTCACCAGCAACTACACACCACACAACAAAAACACTAACTCAGGAACCTATCCTTGCAACAAAGCCCGATGCCAACTCTGTGCACATATTTATTCAAATGACACCATCACAGGACCTAATCACATCAGCCACGCCATCAGGAGCTCATTCACCTGCACATCTACCAATGTGATATATACCATCATGTGCCAGCAATGCCCCTCTGCCATGTACACTGGCCAAACCGAACAGCCTCTACACAAAAGAATAAATGGACACAAATCTAACATCAGGAATCATAACATTCAAAAACAAGTAGGAGAACCCTACAACCTCTCTGGTCACTCAGTAACAGACTTGAATTTTGCCACAGAAAAGCTTCAAAAACAGACTTCAACGAGAAACTGCTGGGCTTGAATTAATATGCAAACTGGATACCATTAACTTGGGTTTGAATAGAGACTGGGAGTGGCTGGGTCATTACACAGATTGAATCTATTTCCCCATGTTAAGTATCCTCACGCCTTCTTGTCAACTGTCTGAAATGAGCCATCTTGATTATCACTGCAAGTTTTTTTCTCCTGCTGATAATAATTCATCTTAATTAATTAGCCTCTTACAGTTGGAAGGGCTACTTCCACCTTTTCATGTTCTCTGTATGTATATATATCTTCTTACAATATGTTCCACTCTATGCATCTGATGAAGTGGGCTGTAGCCCATGAAAGCTTATGCTCAAACACATTTGTTAGTCTCTAAAATGCCACAAGTACTCCTGTTCTTTTTGCAAATACAGACTAACACTGTTGCTACTCTGAAACCTAATTTCAAATTGAAAGCCACAAGTAAAACATGGGAAACTGAATGGAATTCCCAGGAGCCCTTGTGCAGGTTAAAAGGAGCTTGTGTGCCCCTTCCCGGGAAGTGGGGGCTTTCATAATCTGCCCTTGGAAGCAGAGACCAATGCTAAGCCACAGGAGGCGCTGTAGGAAATGAGAGTGTGGCAGGACCTGTTCTGCCTTCTCTGGTGTAGTTAGGGTAGCTATTGGCCCATCTACATGTTTATAGATAGTCAATTGGATTTCTCAAAACAAAAAAAATACCCCAAAGTGCAGATAAAATAAGAGTTGGCTGTACTTCATTTACCTTAAAGTTATGTACTATTATTAAAATTAACTTGAAACATACTTTTCTCTGGTACCAAGTAAACAGAGAACAGCTGATACATATCAGTACAGCAGTGTGTATATCAGACACCAACCAAAGTAGTCACATGAAAGACTTTTTTTTTTAAATGTCATAGAAAGAGAATAGCTATTTAAGCGATAAATGCACAAACGTCCAGTTCCTAATGAAGCTTAGGCTCCGACAGTACTACTCACAGTAAGAGAGATACAGAACACAGAGTAAAAAATGGAGCACAGACATAGATTCGACAGTATACTATTTTAGAAACTAATATTAATAGTTGAAACATTTTCCTTATGTGAAATGGAAGCCATTGTACAACTACATAAATAACTGGAGGACATAAGATTTAAAAGATACAGAAAATAATTAAGGCCAATATTGTCAAAGTTGGGTATCAAAAGTATTTACTGTAAATCCATAGTTAGGCACCCAAATAAGTGGCTTGATTTTCAGGAAGGGCTGGGTACTCATAGCTCACACTGGAATGAGAGCTATGGATGCCCAGCACCTTCAGAAATCAGGCCACTTAATGAGGGGTCTAACTATGGGTTTAGATGTCTAATTTTAGGTACCAAAATTTGAATACTATGGAGGGATAAGAAGCCTCACATGTAGCATTTGAGAGATCTAAAGAAAAAGGAGTCAAGTTAAATCCAAGCAAATGCATGATCAGAACAACTTCAGTATTTTGATTGCATTTGCTCAGCTATATAAAAGCTATTTACGCAAGACACAAAGTGCTAAAGTAGCAGCAGTTACTGAAATGAGGCCACTGAAAAGTCATGTTGAGCTAAGCAAAGTATCAAGGGTGGTGATTTACTTTTAAGTTTATTCCACACTTTGCAGAAATTTTGGGGGTGTTTGGGGACCTCTCAAAGAAAGATTCTGAGTTTCAATCTGATTCCCAGTAAGATTCTGACTTCACCAAAATAAAGCAACTAATTGCCAGTGCAGGTTAGGGTGACCAGACAGCAAGTGTGAAAAATTGAGACAGGGGATGGGAGGTAATAGGTGCTTATAGCAGAAAAAGGCCCAAATATCAGGACTGTCCCTATAAAATAGGGACATCTGGTCACCCTAGTGCATATCCACTGCCCAGTTATGAGAGGAAGAATGGTCCAGTGGGTATGTCACTGGCTGGAAACCTGGATTCAATTCCCTGCTCCATTACAGACTTCGTGTGTATCCTTGGCCAAATCATTTAGTCTCTCTGTGCCCTAGTTTGCCATCTGTAAACAGGGCATAACAGCACCTTTCTATTGTGTGGAGGTGTTGTAAAAATACATTGAAGACTGTGAGGTGCTCAGATATGGGGGCCGTGGAAGTAGTGGGGAGAAGTGAGTTTTCACCCATGAAAGCTTATGCCCAAATAAATCTATTAGTCTTTAAGGTGCCATCAGACTCCTCATTGTTTTTTTTGGAAGCAGTACAGTCACACATAAGAAATGTTCAGGTGAGGATCTGGGTCTGTGTCCCTGCAAGAAGGGAAGTCAGGGTTTTCTACATCGAAGTCTCTCACATCCACAGAAATAAACTGCACAGACTGAAAGAGAGATATAGGCAATGTTGTCTCACAAGGAGCACCTCCATCAACGCGCACAGGACAAAAAGTTACAATGTTATCTAACCACAAGCCTTTGGAGACCATCATAAAAAACCTCTTGTAGCAGCACCACCGAAGCTATGAATGAAATTGCACCAGCAGAAAATATGACTGTGATTAAACACAAACCTAGAAGGGATATGCCAGTCACTAGTATCTTAAGCAGATTATTTCTGACAGAGCATGACAATATGGAGGAGACTTTTGAGCATACATTCACATTGTCATATCCAGTTTACCTGTATTGGACAAGAAAATGACAGCAATCAGGGTTGCAACGGTTTGCTAGTTGTCTACAGTGTTGGAAATTCTTTGCTAAGTAGCCAAAATAAAAATGTTTGTGTCTCTATAAAGCAAAAGAGTTCTGGACATTCTGTGAGGAATGAACAGGAGCCCATCTGTGAAAGTGAAAGGCATGATGTTCCATAATAACTAAAATTTGGAATAATAAATATAATTCATTCGCGGCACGTCGAAAGCAGAATAGGTCATGCGAAGGACCGAATATTGCTGGTTTGACCCAATATCAACACACCAGTCAAAGAAGAACACATTCACCAGTCCAGATATTACAATAACACAATCCCCCTACCTTTTTCTACAGGTAGAAGAAAGAGCATACATTCATAACCCTGATGGTCAGCAACAACCTGGCATCGTCAAAGCCAAACTACTCACACCAAGATCCTATCTTGCACGCACTGACGGCAGAGGAAAATTGGGACATAGCTGGAGAAATTTGTTCTTATCGCAAGTTTACCTCAGCTTGACTGATTCCAGTTCTGACACAGTAAGTTCTATTCCCAGGCCAGACGACAGTTTTGTTCAACCGGAAGACTTTACCCCTGGCCACACATAACATTTTATAGCCAGAATCCACAGAAAATTTGAAAGACACTAACTATTAATGTGCTGCCCTGACTGGCAATGTAAAACCATGTATTGGTAATAAATTATCAATATTTATTAAGGAATTCCCATGTGAGTAATGTGGGTTGTGGCAGCAATGTTTTGAAATATTGGGTTATAGCAAATTTCAAAAATCTAGTAACAATAAACTTGATGGGCTAGATTCTCACTACCACTGAGATCCGCTAATGCAAGGGAGACAGAGACCATTAGGGAACTGGTTATGGCTCCCTGATTCTGTAATTGTGATTCTATCACCGCAGCCCTTGCCTCAGTATTAGTTAGAAAGGCCTAGGGCTGCTCTCAATTACTTCAGCTGTGAATGGTCCCTATGAGACTATGCACCAGCTGAGAATTGGCTAAGCAGACCAGTGAACCATCCTGCAGAAGCATGACTCTCCCTGTCCCTAACACATCCTCTATGCTGGAGCGAAGAGGCAGCTGATGCAGCTTTACACCAACAGAGACTGTTCCTGCCTGCGAGGGTGGGAGGGGAGAATGACAATTATGGCATACTACAATTACAGTTATGGCCATATTCCGGCTCCTTTGCGCCACTCACATTCCCATATTGCAAGATCCGATCTGATAGATTCTCTTTATCTTCAAATAGAAGGGTGTGAAACATTACTGGGAAGTCAGCAGATGGTGCTGTTACAGACACCATTATATGTTCTGTTTGACTGAATACAGAACCAGTTAGTTAATGGAGAAATGCATAGTGTCAGCTGTGATGCAGTTCTTTTTTCAATAAGGTCACCTGCAAAAATTTGTTCTACCTGAATCTGGGTGTCAAGAATCCTTTTCTTAGAAATAGAAGCTGCTGAAGGTTACAGTCCTGTAGCAAACAAAACATTACATGGCGCCATAATATTAGCGTACTTCATGTTTGTCAAGAAATTCTAGAATTCATTTTTACATGTGCAGTCATTCTTTGCCATTTACAACAAAGGTTCTAAAAATTCTTCATTTTGACTAGAAATGCCAGAGAAGTAAATTACCAGCAATTCCATCAGGTGAAGATACTGTATACCTACGCAGCACTTTATATTTTTGGCAAGGTATGCGTCATTTCATTATTTCAATGCCTCACACGGGTAAGTGACCCAAAATAAACAAAAACAGCTAGCATTCACTTTAAAGAGTGATACATTATTTTATTAGCTGAGAAAAGCTACTGATATTTTATGTGGCAGTTTTCCCAACCCAAATAAAAACATAAATTGGAGTAAATCTATACATGACCATATTTGGATATGTACAAACTGCTCCTGTTCACCTATACTCAAGTTACATGCAAATTATTCAACACATCCTAGAGTGGAAATAGCACCTGGATTCATACAAACTGCACATAAGAAAAGAAAAGGCTGGATTCATAAAATGGAGGAGTGACTGTCACAGTTCTGCTGCACTTTTGTCAGCGTGTGTACGTGCATGAGTGATAATCTCCAGTTTAAAAATGGTGTTGCACCATGAACAGAGACTCCATTACATTGGTGTGAGTATTAAACATAGCACCGTGGACTTCTGCGTTTTTTCTACCACTTTGAAATCAAAGTTTCTTCCTTTCACATGTCACAGCCTCCACAAAAGCCTCTTACTCTACATCCTCTAGCAAAGGTTCCAGCACCACCCGCCCATAGCTGTATTTGTTTTACAGTACTAAAAGAGAAGTTTATTTTTGTCAGTAATTCTATATAAATTCTAAGACAAACAGGAAACAGAGGATGGTGATGTCATTTTAAGTCGCTTTTTGGGAACAAGCACATTTTAAAAGAAAGCCCTGTACAATACTTCTAATATCCCAAAAGACAAGGCAGAAACCAAAAGGAGATTTTACATTTGAATATAAAGAAAAGACGACTTTTCAGTCTTGCACAGGTCTCCTATTGACCCTCATATCCCTTTCGAAAAAATCACAGTTTTACAGGATTCCAGCTGTTGCACATGTTCATATAATTGCAATTCTCAAATCCCTATTAGAAGATCAAACAGAGACATGACCATCTGGTGGCTTGTGGAGGTTCTGGGAACCTGCAATAGCTTCTGTAAACTTAAAAGTTCAACTTGCAGCCCAGCAGAGTCTCTCTTGGGGTCCAGTGCGAACCCCCACCCCTCTGCCCCTGCACATAGTATTAGAGCAAGCTGAAATTTTTCAAATGCAAAATTTTTTTGGTCAAAACAACAACTTTTTTTTTTTTCACCAAAATGAAAATTTAATTTTTTTAAAAAATATTTCTCCATATTTTTTTCCTTTCCCAACCCTTTTTCAGAAGCAAAATGTAAAAAGAGAGGAAACGGGGGGGGGGGGGAGAATGGAGCAGAAAGGAGGAAAAACCAATAAAATATTTCACATTTTATTTTCTCCGTTTTTCAAACAGCTTTTGATCCTGTTTAATATGGTGCAAGAAAAGTTACCTCTTGTGCAGGAAGTCATTATGCCAATGACACAAAGACATCTCTATGTAATGCAGAAATCTAAGGAGGGTGCCATAACACAGGCGAGGGCTAACCTGCTGACTTCTGCTGCCATAGCTCTATCAGTCTGGAGTGTGAAGAGGTGTGATCCCTGATGGGCATACAGCTGTGCCACAGAACCGTTCATGTAGACACAACCTTAATCCTACCGTTTTACACACCTGTGCTTGGGAAGCATTATGCTTCTTTTCACACCTGCCTTACTGCTTTCAGTTCTACAGCAGAGCAAAACTGTTCTTTTCTTCACCAGGCCCTGTTACGTGGAATTTCACTGTTTAGACACTTCAGTGAAGCCCTGGGTTTAGTTGTTCAAACATGGCACAACATGATTATTCTCTTTTTGCTACACTATGGCTGATGCTCTATGCCACAGCACTGCCAATCTCAGGCTACAGTGAAGATGAACTCCTTCAAAAAGAACAACAACAAAACACATCAGAAACCTAAGATGTCAGACAAATAGCCCCCATCCACACTGCTGAAACAATTTATTTTTCTTCAGTAAGAGGCTCCTAGCCAATTTCAATATAATGCAGAACAGGTTGCTACATAAGTAGTCCAGCAACTTTGCTGGTCTGTCAATAGACAACTCTCTTACGGTCTTCTTTTCCGGCTTGATCCAAAGCCCAATGAATTTGATGGAAATTGACTTCAAAGGCCTTTGTGTATCAGGCCTTTGGAGAGATAATGTGATTTGAACAGTCAGAAATTTGGATCAACTTTGCTGATTACTAGCTCACTTACTTGCAACTGGAAATTCTTCAGTGAAGTACCTCGCTTTCCTCCACCCATTCCCTCACCTATTTCCACACCAGAAACAACAAAGGGATAACAGACAAGAGAACCACTATTCTGGCTTCCACACATTCTTCTCAAAAGTATACCCATGTATCTTTTTGTCTTCAAACTCCTTCCCAAAAATATCATATATGAAAAAGTGTTATGCTTTAGACAAATCTTCAGTTATGTCACTTGCTACAATTTTAATCAATCCATGTTGACATCTCACCTAACATCTTTTGCTATCACATCAAATTCCCACAGTAATGTATAGTATATAAGGCATCCAAAAAGCAACCAAACGTGTTGTTCCTCTACAGAAAATTGTGTCATTGCTTTAAGTTCAGAAGAGGACTCTGTTAGATCACTTCTCGGTTGGAGAAAATGACCTTAAATTCCAACTTGTGTAATATGCCCAAGCACCACTATGCATCTCCACGGTAACATATGTAAGACTGCAATTAGCTACTGACATTTATACAGTTTTTGGTATAGCAAACAATAAATCCACTAACTATGATTTGTTGCTGAGGTTTATGCTGTTTGCTTGATCTGGGGGCTTAGATTTATAATAGAAACAGTTTATTGGCTTCCTTTCTTTGAAATCTTATACAGATTTACAGCCCATTAAGGGTTAATTATTAAATCTCAGAATTAAGTCTGAAATGTGTGAGTAGGTAGAGAATACTTGATATGATTAATCAAATTAGAAAAAAAAATCATTTAACACTTAAAATAAGAATGATATGTATCCTACAATAATCTCAAATCCTGCTCCATCAGTCGATACATGGGACATCATTTAGGATGATCAGATATTTATTAGCATAATAGATCACAAGAGAGGTGTAATTTTCATTGGAGATTCTTCAATAATTTTAAAATACAACAAAAACCATTATGATGATAGCTGGGGAAATAATTTGGGGGCAGATTCGACCACTTTTATTCATGCTGAGTAGTACCTTACTCTGTGAGTAGTCTTACTGATTTCACTGGACAGAAAAGGGTCAATGGGGTAGAATTTGGTCCCTGGTTTAAAAAAAAAGACAAATATCGTTTTATGTCAAAATTAGCCTACAATCATTATAACATTAACAATCCACTAGTCCTGAATGTATGCGCAACTGTTTGTATAATTCCAGAGTGCTCTTTTTCATAAAAATATTATAATGTTAAAAGAGAGAGAGAGAGAGAATGGCAGAAAACAAATTTGCTTCCTATGAACAGCTAAATAACTTCATGCTGGTCTCTCAAATTCAGAGTTTGCAATTCTCACAATTTTATCATAAGCCTCATGATATTTGCTGTTTTTCTGAAAGCCCTTGGGTCATGTGACTAGTGGAGAATCCCAGCTGTTATCATTTATAAAATATTGTTTAAAGGAAGCTTCTAGCCTTCATGGTTACGGAGTAAAGCTGGAAAGTGTGAACCCTCCAGGCTCAGACATTAGAAGGCAAATAAAAAGCTGTATTATTTGTTTGTTTTTAATTCGCATGACTTTGAGGCCTGACCCATAATTTTTGAACATTTGAGGTTGGTAATATTGCAGCTTCTCACTTATAATCACCAGTAGCATACAAGCTCTCCTAAGAAGTCTAACTTTGAGAGTTACTAAGCACCCACAGCTTCTTTTGCAGTCAATGGACATCGTGGGCGAGAAAGATCAGTCAGCATGAGGCCCAAGATCACTTTTAAAAGAGGTGAGAAGGGGGTATCTGGGACCGGGGAGGAAATACAAAATAATTGATGTCAGGCAGAAAGATAAATGAGTGCCACACAGCCAACCCTGCAAGCACTTAAGATGCATTGTTTTTCCTCTTGCAAATAACTGAACTAATGCCACTGAATTCTTCTGTCCAATTAGGTAATTATATGGCCCCATTCCTACAGTGTCTGAATAACTCACAATCATTAATTAATTTACCCTCGCAATATTCTTGTGAGGTAGGGAATATTAGCCCCAGTTCACAGATGGGGAACCGAGGAACAGAAAGATTAAGTGATTTATTCAAATTCACACAGAAAGTCTATGGCAGAACTGGGAACAGGATCCAGATCTGATTCCCAGTCCTTGACCACAGAATAGCTTTGTTACAAGGTGGGACGTGTATGAAGTTGCACAAGAGAATTCAGCATATATAGAGTCTAGCTTTATTACCTTCATCTCTAGCAGTGTTTTCCACCACCCCTAGGTAGCGGCCATATTCTGCCCTTTTGTGTGCTCTTGGTGCCCCCTTTTGTCTGTATTGTCTCCGCATTGTCCCCAGGGCATTGCTTTGTACAGTTTTAAACTCTTCAATTTCTATCTTATGAGGAATCTTTAAAAAATAATAAGAAGAAGAAAACGACTTCCATAGACTCCATAACTGCACAGTGTTGTAGATTTAATAGATATCTTTCTTTCTCCAGTTTTCTCTTATTTTATTATGTTGCTTTTTCACCTATCACTTCCCTTTCAAGGAGAGCCATTTGATTTATGGGCTTCCCTGCCTCTGCTGCCCACCACTGTGGGGTTTTTTTTTGTTTTTCTATTTATTATTTTGTGGTCTATGTATATAAAAATATAAAATGCCCACATATACATTCACACATAAAGGGAGTGTGTGTGTGTTCACACACACACATACATAAACAACATACGAAATTGTAAATGTGGCATTAAAAAGATTTATGGCACTTCGTTTCAGAACTATCACATCAGATTCTGATGTGGTGAAAACATGATTTCTTGAATAGCACAACTGAGTCAGGTAAGAACAAACAACTATCCAAAAAGTCAGACTCTTCCTAGCACAGCCTTTTGGCAGTGTGTTTGAACATAGTTCACTTTTGAGGTGGGAGTGTTGCTTTAACCGCCTGCTAGCCAAACAAAAATAGCAAGATACACAGTAATGAATTAATTTAGTTTAAATTGTTTAATTATTAATTTGAATTTCAAACATGGCTGAGCATGACAGAAACACAACAGCAAAGCAAAATGAAGAGTATGATCTGCATGGCTGCAGCTCTGTAGAGTACTCTCATCAAACAGAAATGTTAGGAGTTTCAAAATACGGAACCTGTAGCGGGCCAGGTAGGGAAAAGGTTACAAACAAAAGTTTGGTGTGTCTTATCTACACCCAGCTGTGGGAATGGAAGAGGAAATTATATTATCACTTTTTATCCAGGCTTTAACATGTCTGAACCTATTCCTCACGTTCTGAGAACATACACAGGAATGTATATTCACATTCAGATTCCACTCCAGTTTCTGAAGTTTGCCCATTGTATACTTTTCCCAGCAGAACATTTGACTTTACAAAATGTATTGAAAGTAATCTTCTATTTTTAAAGAAAACGACTCCCCCTAACCAAGCCATAAAACTAGTCAGAGCTTTGTTAAGTTCTTTATTAGTGCCTAGCAAAAATGTTGCGTGTGACAGCTAAAAAATTGTATAGCTAAAAGAGAGGGGGAAAAAATCTGTGCAATCATTTGTGTATATATTGGAATGAAATTTTTTGGCCAAATGTGTTAATGAATTTTTCATGTCCCCACTAGAATACCTTTCACTTGACAGGGTTTAGTAAATACCAAACTCTTATTTATTCTTTTTTGTCAAATATCTCTTGTACCTTCTATACAAATTCAATGTGGGTGTATACAAAACACATATTAAAATAATTTCTGTCTATCCTTCTTGCTGAAATGCAGGATAGCGATGTGTCATTCAGTGGCTCTAAGTGTGAGCATAACATGGAGGCTTCTATGCTGCAATAAACTAAAACAGTGCATCCAGAAAACAAAGTCTATAATCTCCAGAATAATAAAAGTACTTGTTTTGGAACCATTTATAAAATCTGCTGCTTAATTTGATGAACAACATTGTGCCCAACTATAAAATTAACTCAAACACTAAGCACTAGAAAAAAGGACTAACATCTGAAAGGTACAAAAAATTACAATGATTATCATAACATTGGTCAGGAGTGCTTCAGACACTACTGAAATATTGCACAGGGGAGATAAGACAGCTGAAGGTAGCACAGTGACGTTAATTACGTTCTGTTTTTACAAAACTGTTTCACCCTGTAGAGCAAATTATTTGTTCTTAGAAAAAAATACAAATGTTACCTATGTGTAACACAGCAGTCCCATTTATTTGATCCTCTTCCTTAAACTTGTTTTCAAGTGGACAATGCCTGCACTGGTGGGTTTTTTTAGACTCATCATAATAGGTTTTTTTTTTAATGGACCATAATGTGTTTCAGGCACAATGGATAAAGATATTATTAATTTATTCCTTTGCTTTCAGGAAATGTACCCTGACATTTCTCCATCCAACAACAAAAATGTAGAAAATGCTAACACAGGGGATAGGGTACTTCCAAAGGAAAAGGTGTAGCTATAGTTTGGACTGCCAGTTTATTTTGGTAAGAGCTGTATTCTGGAATATTTTTATATTACCAAGAAACATTTTTGCTGGAAGTTTTAACGGGAAAAAAATGGCAGTATTTGATTGCTTGCTAAATCTACTTCACATTTAATTAATTTGTGCAAGTTTTCTAGAATACATGTTCTTCTTGTCCCCCACAGAAATGCAAAGTGTGCATCTATGAGGGAATGATTTAAAAAAATAATATGGTGGGGTCTTTAAAAATGCTCAGCATTAGTTTAACTCTGCTCCTACTAAACTCAATGGGAAAACTCTTGCTGACTTCAATGGGATTACTCATGCAATTGAAAAAAGAACAGGAGTACTTGTGGCACCTTAGAGACTAACAAATTTATTTCAGCATGAGCTTTCGAGAGCTACAGCTCACTTCTTCGGATGCACAGAATGGAACACACAGACAGGAGATATTTATACATACAGAAAACATGAATGGTATGCTGGTATGCATATTTCCACCTTTTCATGTTCTCTGTATGTATAAATATCTCCTGTCTGTGTGTTCCATTCTATGCATCCGAAGAAGTGAGCTGTAGCTCACGAAAGCTCGTGCTGAAATAAATTTGTTAGTCTCTGAGGTGCCACAAGTACCCCTGTTCTTTTTGCGGATACAGACAGGAGGTCGACAACCACGATTTGGGATTTATGGATGTTGGTAGGTGTTTGGCGCGTGCCTGGGACGCGGCCCAGGCCTGATGTCGAACGGCCCTTGCGGATTCCTTTGGTTGGTAGGGTCGACGGTGCCGGTCTTGGTGGCGGCGTTGTCGGTGAGCCGGCGGCAGGGGTCGTGCCGGGCAAATCCAACTTAGATGAGCTCTCTGGCTGCGTGCCGTTGGCACGGAGAGCAGCAGGAGCAGGAGGCTCAACCACGGCGCGTGCCGGGGAGCGCCCAGGCATCGGGATTCGACGGCCCTCGCGGACCGGGATCGAACGGTGCCGGCGTTGTCGGTCTGTGCGTGCAGGTGTCGTGTCGGCCGACACAATCCAACTTAGATGAGCCTCTGGCTGCGGTGCCGTTGGCACGGAAGCAGCAGGAGCAGGAGGCTCAACCACGGCGCGTGCCGGGGAACGGCCAGGCACTGGATTCGACGGCCCTTGCGGGACCGGATCAACGGTGCCGGCGTTGTCGGTGCTGCGGCAGGTGTCGGTGCCGGTGATCCGACTTAGACGAGCTCACTGGCTGCGGTGCAGTTGGCACGGAAGCAGCAGGAGCGGGAGGCTCAACCACGGCGAATGCCGGGAGCAAGGCAGGCACTGGAATCAACGCCCGGCGGAACCGGAATCAACAGTGCGGTGTCTCACCGTCTCTGCAGGTGTTGGTGCCAGGCGATCCGACTGAATGAGCTCTCTGCTGTGGTGCAGTTGGCACAGAAGCAGCAGGAGCCTGGAGTTCAACCACAGCGGCTGCCGGGAGAGCTGTCAGGCACTGGCAGGAAGAGTCGTGGGCTTCCGCAACCTCAGAGAGAGGGAGCGGTGCCGAGGTCGACTTCGGTGCCAGTAATGGCGCGGTGCCGGGGGGTCCGGTGCCGAGGAGGCGCTTCTGTCCGCCGAGTAGCCACGCTCGCGTGCAGAAGGCGGAGGGGAAATGAAAGTGCCGCTCCGTTTTGTTCTCGCTAAACGCCTGCAAATGGGCACTTAGCTGTGAATGCAGTCCCCCGAGGCACGTAACAGGAGTCGTGTGGATCTCCTCTCAGCAACGGTCTGAGGTGTCCAAGCACAGTCTAAGAACCGGTGAGCCGGCATGGGCTCCGGCACTGGTTGCGGGGAGGGGCTACTCCCCAACCCCGCTAACTATTATAAACTAACTATGCTAGTAAAGAAAAAACGCATAAGTATATACAATAAAAGGATTATAACTAATATACACAAGAACTACGAGTAGCTAGGAAGCGGAGGTCAGCTAAGCTGCGCTCCACTGTTCCAACGACCGACACGGCGGTAAGAAGGAACTGAGGGGCGGCTGGGTCGGCAGGGGTATATATCCGGCACCATAGCGGCGCCACTCCAGGGGTGCCCCTGCCGACCCATCGAGTGTTGCTAGGGTAAAAATCTTCCGACGAACGTGCACGCGGCGCGCACACACCTAACTGGAATGGATATGAGCAAGCACTCGAAGAAGAACCTCAAATTACACATAAGTAACCTCCTCTTCTTCTTCGAGTGATAGTCCCTATTGTATCCCAGCCAGGGTGATTTAGTAAGCAATACTTAAGTAGGTGGAGGATGCGAGGAAATATGATGGAATGGTTGAAAGGAGGACAGCTGCACCAAACGAAACATCCGTTGCAGAGTCTTGCATCAGGGCATAACGTGAAGCGAAGGTATGTATCCAACTCTACGTGGCTGCCCTACATATGTCTGGAAGTGGTATATTGTCCAGGAAGGCTGTAGTTTATTCATGTGCTCTCATGGAATGGGCCCCTCACACCAAGGGGTGGGGACAGTCCCGATAACTGATAGCAGAGTGTAATGCAACCCAAACTCCACTTAGAGATCTTCTGTGGGGAGATCTCCTGCTCTTTAATCTGTTCAACTACAGCGATAAGCAGTCTAGGAGACTTCCTTAATGGTCTTGTCCTGTGCAGGTAGAAGGCCAAGGTCCTGCAGATGTTCAGGGAGCAAAGGTGCTGCTTCTCTACCAAAGTGTGAGGTTTGGAAAGAAAGTAGGTTAGCTGAGATGAAAATGAGATACTATCTTTGGGAGAAATTTGAGGTGCAGACGCAGGGAAACTTTGTTCTTTTTGAATATGGTAATGGAGGGGGTGTCAGCCATCGTGGCCCCCAATTCTCCCACCCTTCTTGTGGAACTAACAGCTACCAGGAAGGTGACCTTCATGGAAAAGAGAGACAGGGAGCCAGAGGTTCAAAGGGTGATTTTATTAATGTTGAGAGGACAAGGCTAAGATCCAACTGGGGAGCAATAGGCTGAACAGGTAGATGAGTTCTAAGACCTTTCCAAAACCTGCTAGTCATTGGGTGAGTAAACACAGAGCGTCCTTCCACAAGGGAGTGGAAAGCAATAATAGCTGTCATGTGCATCTTAATGGAATTGAGTGTGAGCCTTCTAAGTACTCTAAAAGAAGGGAAATGTCCATGCCGTCAGGTGCCAGACCTCCCTGGCTAGCCCAGGAGGCGAAATGCTTCCACTTTGCCTTGAGGTGAAACACTTCACCCAAACCAAAAAGTTCCTGGGGCGCAAGCACCAAACACCAACCTCGCATAGGTGCCGACTCCATCGGTGCTCTGGAGATGGAGCACCCACAGGGAAAAATTAGCAGGTACTCCACACCCACTGGCAGCCAAGCTCCCCCGCCCCCACCCACTCCTCAAGCATGCCGCATCCACTCCTCCCCCTCTCTCCCAGCACTTCCCGTCTCCCTGACGCCTAACAGTTATTTGGCAGTGCTTAGGACTTTCCAGGAGGGATGGGGAGGAGCGGGGACACAGCACGCCCAGGGGAGGAGGTAGAGAAGAGGTAGAGGAGGGGAGCAGGGTGGGGCTGGGGTTGGAAAAGGCAGAGTGGGGAGGGACTTTGGGGAAAGGATGGAAGAGGAGTGGGGCGAGTGCAGTGCAAGGGCGGGAAGAGGCGGGGGCAGGGGAAGGGCCAGGGGTGGGGCGGAAGCAAGCATCCACCAGGCAGGGAGGAAGTTGGCCTGTATCCAACCTCCCCAGTGTCAGAGGAATAAGAGCCACAATGGATATCTGCTTCAGGACTGATGGTTTGCTTGACTTAGGGCAGTGGCTCTCAAACTTTTGTACTGCTGACCCCTTTCACATAGCAAGCTTCTGAGTGCGACCCCCCCCTTATAAATTAAAAACACTTTTTTATATATTTAACACCATTATAAATGCTGGAGCAAAGTGGGGTTTACGGTAGAGGTTGACAGCTCGCAACCCCCCCATAATAACCTTGCAACCCCAACTTTGAGAACCCCTGACTTAAGGGATACTGACTTGGAAGATGTACGTGGCTCAGTGGGATGGGACTCGTGGCTCCGGTTACTTAAGCGACTTCTTGTTGTGCTTGTGAGCCTTGGAACACACTGTTTCTCTGTGGAACTCATGGAAAACTCATCTTCCTTTCTAGGCCTGGAGGAAAACTTACTGCCATGCTTATGCCCTGGCTTCATGACTAGGCCCCGGGCATGGAGTCTGTAGTACTGGTACCTATAGAACTGGACTTGATCTCTGTAGTCAGAGGCGCATTCCTGGGCTTCTCAGACCAATGTACGGGGGTGATTCCCCAACCTGGATTTGATACCGGCCTCATGGGAACATCCATGAGATGCTTCTTGAAGCGGAGAGCTCGGCCTTCTTAGGTGTGGCTTGGAAGGAGAGGCAGATACTGCACCTGGATGCAACATGGGTTTCTCCCAAGCAGTACAGGTGGTGCTTCTCACTGACCGAGAACGAACACGGGCAGGAGGCGCAGATCTTGAACCCAAGCATCTTCAGCATGATCCAGTGCCTAGGCATAAGTGCTAGACCAGGGGAGGAATCAGAGAAATGGAGTCTCCAATGTCTCTTAATTCCTAAAAACTAACACTAAGATTAAAATTACTGAAAAACAACCAAAATTAACTATGTACAATTCTAAAAACAGGTTGTTGTTTTTCTTTAAAGTGCGTCAGAGAAAGACACCAGAAGCTCTGACTCCAACCAGGCAGTAGTGAGATGGAACTGAGGGTGTGGTTGGTTTGCCCCACCCTTTATCATCTCAAATGAAACCATGAGGCGGAGCACGGGTGCATGCGCGGACCAATGGACACCACTACTTTCAAATTCTCTGGAAGCATGGTGCATGAGTATAACCCTCAGTGAAATACAATAGGGATCATCATTTGAAGAACAGAATTTTACTGTATATGAGCTCACTAATGAAGAATCAAGTATGTAAACCGGATGTTGACCATGACCATGTGGTTAGTGAAGACCTGGACAAATCACATTCAACATCATGTGAATTATTCATCACTGAATTGTAGCTGACATGATGATGAACATGATGAGTCCTGAACTACAATAACCACAAAGTTGTGGTCAATATCATGTGAGCTAATTCATTCCTTTACAATGACCTTCAAAAACATTAACATCTTTTCCTGTAGACACGGCATAAATTAAAATCTAAAACTTCAATATCAAAGAGTCCACACAGATCAATGAGATCAACATTGTAGAAGATGTCCATCAGGCTTTTTCAATAAGACCATCATGATTTCCATGGAAGTAATAGATATTGTTTAGACTCCAACTCAATGAACAGGACATGAAACTTTGTGGACCAGACATCCATAACAGCTGTTAATTTTTGTATGCTTTAATTTAAGCTGTTTTAAGCATGGACCAACAAAAAGGTTCCAACCGGAACCATTTTTGCCACATTTTTAGGTAAAAACACTTACCTATACAGCATTTTTTAATTAAAAAGTAAGAAATAACCTATTTAGCTTTGAAGAAAAATGTGGAGCATCTTTAAAGATATTACACTGACACAGAAGAACAATACAATATTAATTCCACCAGGAGCTAATAAGAACATCTAAGAAGAGACATCCGATAAGTGGAGCTTGAAATATTAATCCCTTCCACGAATGCAAAACTGAAATAATGCAAATTTTTCTCCTTTCCCCACTTGTTACTCACTCTCTCTTTGTTTCTCAGTTTTTTTATCTGTAAAATAGGAATTATAATCCCCATTTTACAAGGGTGTTTTGAGAATTAGCTAATGCTTATGTAGTGTTTTGAAGCTTAAAGCTGTATATAAATGCTAAGTATTGCTGTTACTACTATTACTATATCTTTTGGCCCTTGTATATATTTCTTGCACATCCAAAATTTTTCTGGAGATTAATGGGAGTTTTAGATATACAATAAATGTAGAATAGAGAATTTAGGCCTGGGCTACATACAGTTGTTGCACCGGTATAACAATGTCAGTTAGGAGTCTGATTTTTTACTGATATAGTTCTTCCAATACAACCCCTAATGTTGGTGAAGTTATACTAACATAAAGGGAAGGCACCTCGAGAGGTCATCTAGTCCAGTCCCCAGCACTAAGTATTATCTAGACCATCCCTGACAGATGTCTGTCTAACCTTCTCTTGAAAATCTCCAACAATGGAGATTCCACAACCTCCCTAGGCAATTTATTCCAGTGTTAAACACCTTTACAGTTAGGAAGTTTTTCCTAATGTCCAACCTAAACCGCTCTTGCTGCAATTTACGCCCCTCTCAGTCTTCTCTTTTCCAGACTAAACAAACTCAGTTTTTTCAATCTTCCCTTATAGGTCATGTTTTCTAGACCTTTAATCATTTTTGTTGCTCTTCTCTGGACTTTCTTCAATTTGTCCACATCTTTCCTGAAACGTGGCGCCCAGAACTGGATACAATACTCCAGTTGAGGTCTAATCAGCAGAGTAGAGCGGAAGAATTACTTTTCGTGCCTTGCTTACAACACTCCTGCTAATATATCCCAGAATGATGTTCGCTTTTTTTTGCAACAGTGTTACACTGATGGTTCATATTTAGCTTGTGATTCACTATGACTCCCAGATCTCTTTCCACAGTACTCCTTCCTAGGCAGTCATTTCCCATTTATGTGTGTGCAACTGATTGTTCCTTCCTTTGCATTTGTCCTTATTGAATTTCATCCTATTTACTTCAGACCACTTCTCCAGTTTGTCCAGATCATTTTGAATTTTAATCTTATCCTCCAAAGCACTTGTAACGCCTCCCAACTTTGTATTGTCTGCAAACTTCATATTATATTTAGACAAGCCATTATCTGGAAAGTCTGGGACATCTGAGCAGGAAGACTCAGAATTGGCCAATCTCTGAGTAACCTTGAAACCCAATGTAAGGCCTCTGATGTTTCAAACACAAAATGCACATTGCATGCACAGCTACACGACTGCCCAAGGAAAATGCTATTGGCACAATGCATAAGGCGCTAGACTGGATAACCTAAGACTCAAATCACATGAAATCACAGTAACCGGAGGGCAAATTAGACAAATCAATGCTTAAACGCTCTTAAGAAATCAAGCCTTCATATGTTTTTTAAATCCTTTAGGTTTATAATAAATGAAATAAAAAATTTTAAAATAATGAATTTGACTGCCTAATTATGGAATATGAGACTTCCAGCCCGAGGATCTGAACAGACTGAAATCAGGCTACAAGGAATGCCACAAACCCGTCTAGATCGAAGATGAGAACATCAGAAATTGAATAAATTTAGGAAACTATTATATATTCTTTCCCCGATCCGCAATCTCTCGGGTCATTAGTCTCATGAAATAACTTGCAATA